>NC_084617.1:26718847-26946347 GCF_033978795.1 Nerophis ophidion
TAATAACTTATAAAATTACAACATTTTTTGTGATTAACTGTAAAATCACAACTGTTACAGTAAAGTGCTGAAATAGTTAATTATATGTAAAATGAATGCAGTAATTTGCTGTGCCTCAAACGTGGCCCCTCGAGGGCCTGCAGCAAATACAAGTTAAGGTAAGTTAAGTTAAGTTAATGCCTTTAGAGCGCAGTCCTTACCTCCAGATTCTCCAGCCTCTGCTTGAGCGACTGCAAAGTCTGCGAGAGTTGCGCCAAAGTGTCCGCGGGGCCCCGGGACACGTCCCCCATGGTGTTCTTGGCGCCCGCCTCTTTCCGCCGGGCCCCGGGGCGCGCGTCCCCCGCCGCCTCCGGCCCGCTCTGGCTCTCGCAGCGCGCCAACTTGGAGGTGAGCTCCCGGATGGTCTCCTTCTGGTTCATGATGGTCTCCTTCTGCTGCAGGACGCTCTCCCGCAGCTGCGCCACAGTGCCCTTCAGGTCCTCGCCCGGCACGCTGTTCCGCAGCGTGGCCGCGCAAATGTCCGCGTCCTTGGGCACCGAGGTGCAGATGAACTGCGTCCGTGCGCCGAAGTCTTGGCACGAACTCTGCAGGAAGAGGCAGGACAATAGAAACCATCTCCAGAAGCGGACGTTGTCTGGGGTCTGCATGCTGCGTTCTGGTCTGGAGAAGGGAGAGAAACCGGGAACGCGCGCGGTGTAATCCGCGTGTGGAGCGTGGAGCAGTTTTATACGAGGAGCTGGTTTGTGCGTAGAGCTTCACTGCATCACCACCGGAGGGGAGGGAACCTCAGACCCTCATCAGAAGGCACCAGAGGCGGCGTCACTTCTCAGAGAACCCCCCCCCCCCCCCCATCTTGGTCACGTGCTCTCACGTGTTACATTATTTCAGTGCCGCTTGTCGTTTCCCGACGCTTGTTCCGCACGCACACACACATTTTTATTTTTTCTACCTTCTTGGGACCTCTAAAAAACGCCAATACCTCTTCAGGACCATCCTTTTTTAGATAAATAAAGATTTGTATTTACAACATGAATAATATTTACAAACTGTGCAGGGATAAAAAGGCTTGTTGTGAAAAATGAGTTGGAATGTCACAAGAATGTGGGCAGTGTCGTAATATAAATTGCCATTTTCACAAAGTTTTACAAGAAAAAGGAATATATGTGCGATATTTTGAAACAAGTTGGAATTGTACTCGATAACAGTCGCAATTTTACAAAAAAAGTTTAACAGTTTGGCAATTTTATCAAAAGAGTCGTAATTGTACTTGACAAAAGTCACAATTTTATAAGAAAACTTTAAAATGTTGGCAATATTGTAATAATAAACAGGACTAAGTTGACAAAAGTATTCATTTAAAAAAAAGGCACTGTTTTACGAGAACAACAAAAAAATGGCAATATTGTGATAAAAGTCAGAATTGTATATGACAAATGTCACAATTTTGCATTAAAAAGTAATCATTTTAGGATATATTTATTGCAATATTACAGAAAAAGAAAGAATATGAGAAATTGTTCCCAATTTTATAAGAAAAAGTCGACATATTTTGAGAAAAAGACTTATTTAAAAAAAAAAATATATATATATATATATATATATATATATATACATATATATGGAAGTGTTTTTTAATTTTTTATTATTTAGTTCAAGTTATTACAGTATGTTTCTATATACATTCTTATTTATTTATTTTTAATTAATTTTGGCCAAAGGGGCCGCATTTCAATTTCTTACACACACTTGTTATTTCATATGTTGGCCGGACGGGGAGCACTTTTAAAAGCGACACAGTCAATTTGACTCTTTTTTGGGACCACCCTCATTTTGATAGATTTCACCACCAGGGGTGCACATGAGACATTCTCTATTAGATGCAATGCTTTTCCATATTGGGACCATGATTTATGTCATTACTTGTTCACACCTCCTCATATGGAAGCTACTTTTCCTTGAAGACGTGTCAAGAAGGGTAGAATTACAAGAACACACACACACACACACTCACACACGCACACACACACACACACACAGGCAGGGCAGGGCGTAAATTGAGCTTCAGCACCAGGGACAGCGGTTTATGTATTGTTAATGGGGCAAATCAATTTGCTTTCATTTATTATTTGTCAAATGATATCTTATTTTACACCCAAAAAACGGTCTACTAGTATTATTATTCCAACGCAAAAGTTTGGCGCACTCCAGATTGTTAAACATCCCAGATTACTCAGAAATCCCGATTTTCCAGGGTAATTTTTCCCCATTGAAAATGAACGAGCCATTTTTCGAACATATACACATTTTTCGAACATGTACACATTTCTCATCCGATTCGAAGCCTTCCACCTTTCACCCACTCCACTCACCTTGGACAATCAAAGTACAAAAAAATTCCAGGAATTCCCAGAATTCCCGGTTTTCACCTCCTGGATAGTTTTCATAGTCCACGTTTTCAACCCTTTTTTGACCAAACCACTTAAAACATTCTTCTTAATTGGGACAACAAAAATAAGATTTTTCTTTTTGTAAAAATTCCTAGTTTTCCTAAAATTCCAGGAATTCCGAAATACCAATTAGAATTGTAACTGTTACTACCTAAATTGTTTTTAACGGTTTGTAAAAATTCTATCACCAACCCATTCATATCATCTAGTACAATGAGGGCAATAATTATATTCTTCAAACTTTCCAGTTTTTTTCAGAAATTCCCATTCAAATTAATTGATCTATTCAAAGTTCTATAATTCCCAAAATTCTGCACCATTTTTTCCCATTCCTTCAACCATCACATAAACGCAAAAAATGTTGTGCTTTTCCCCAAATTTCCGTTTTTCTCTGAATTTCCAGGTTTTTCTCCCCATTGACAATGAATGGGTAATATACAATAAACTACATACCCCACATTTCCTATTCGATTTGAGCTGATCCACCATCCCCACACTCCACTCACTCTAGACATTCACGCCAGCCTGTATCCAAGTCCCAAGAATTTCAGAAATTCCCAGAATACCCTGTTTTCCAAAGCCCTATTTTCGCCTCCTCCTGGAAAGTTTAAACAGTCCACATTTTCCAACCGTTACAAAACATTCTTCTTAGTTGGGAAAACAAAACTACCATTTTTATTTTCCTACGAATTCACGTTTTTTTTTTTCCAAAATTCCAGGAATTCCGAAATACCAATAAAACTCAAACTGTTACTACTGAATGTTTTAAATGTTTCAAAAAATGTCAATACCAACCCAGTCATACCATCCATCCATCCATCCATTTCTACCGCTTATTCCCGTTCATACCTTTTAAGACAATTGTTTTACTACCTATATTTTCAAACTTTCCAATTTTTCCCAAAACTCCCATTTTTTGGGGAATTTTACATTCAAATCAGTGGACCCATTCATAGTTCTACAATGACCACAATTCTATACATATATATATATATATTTTTTTTTTTTTACCAGTTTTTACCCAATTTGGACTTTTCAACCATCAACACAAAATGCAAAATGTTGTGCCTTTCCCAAAATTCCCAGTTTTTCTGGAATTTCAAGAAATGTTCTCCCCATTGACAATGAATTGGAAATATACAATCGACTACATATCGCACATTTCTTTTTCAATTTGAACCATTTCACCATCCACCCACTCCACTCACCCTGGACATTCAAGCTAGCATGTTTTCAAGTTCCAAAATTTCCAGGAATTCCCACAATACTCAGTTTTCCAAACCCCCTATTTTCGCCTCCTCCTGGAAAATTTTCACATTCCACATATTTCAACTGTTACAAAACATTCTTGTTTGTTGGTACAAAAAAACTACTATTTTTATTTTCATACGGATTCACGTTTTTTTTCCAAAATTCCAGGAATTTCCGAAATACCCATCAAAATGCAAACATTACGTCAATTTTTTTTAACAGTTTCGAAAAATTCTAAAACCATCCCATTCATATCTTTTAGGACAATTGTTTTATTACCTATATTTTCAAACATTCCAATTTTTTCCCAAATTCCAAATTTTTTAGGAAATTTCCATTCAAATTAATGAACCTATTTATAGTTCTACAATGACCAAAATTCTATAAATTTTTCACCGGTTTTTACCCAATTCCGACCTCTCAACCATCAACACACACTGCTCTTCCCATACATCAAACGCAAAATGTTGTGCCTTTCCCAAGATTCAGTAATTTTCTCCCCATTGACAATGAATTGGAAATATACAATCTACTGTACTACATATCGCACATTTTTTGTTCGATTTGAACCATTTCCCCATCCACCCACTCCACTCCCCCTGGACATTCAAGTCAGCATGTTTCCAAGTCCCAAAATTTCCAGGAATTCCCAGAATACTCAGTTTTCCAAAGCACTATTTTCTCCTCCTGGAAAGTTTTCACAGTCCACATTTTTCAACTGTTACAAAACATTCTTCTTACAAACGTTTGTAGTTGGGACAACAAAAATACTATTTTTATTTTTGTAAAAATTCCCGGTTTTCCAAAAATTCCAGGAACTCTGAAAAACCAATAAAAATTCAAACTGTTACTACGTAAAACATTTTTAACCTTTTCGAAAAATTCCAACATCAACCCATTCATATCACTTCGGACAAATGTTGTATTAACAATATTTTCAAACATTCCAATTTTTCCCGAAATCCCCAAATCGCTAGGAAATTCCCATTCAAATTAATGGACAAAATCCTTCAACCATTAACACACACTGCTTTTCAAGCAAAACATTTTGTGCCTTTCCCCAAATCCCTGTTTTT
This sequence comes from Nerophis ophidion, assembly GCF_033978795.1. Taxonomy (NCBI): domain Eukaryota; kingdom Metazoa; phylum Chordata; class Actinopteri; order Syngnathiformes; family Syngnathidae; genus Nerophis; species Nerophis ophidion. The sequence continues at coordinate 26,723,622 of NC_084617.1, forward strand.
CCTGGAATTTCCAGCAATTTTCTCCCCATTGACAATGAATGGGAAATATACAATCGACTTGTTTTATGTAGAGCTTCAGTCGTTCAACAGTCTGGGGTCTCCAATGTCCTACTTTACGCTTCATAATGCGCCACACATTTTCGATGGGGGACAGGTCTGGACTGAGGGCGGGCCAGAAAAGTACCCGCACTCTTTTTTTATGAAGCCACACTGTTGTAACACGTGCTGAATGTGGCTTGGCATTGTATTGCTGAAATAAGCAGGGGCATCCATGACATCTAAGCTGACATTGCTTAGATGGCAGCATATGTTGTTCCAAAACCTATATGTACCTTTCAACATTAATGATGCCTTCACAGATGTGTAAGTTACCCATGCCTTGGGCACTAATACACCCCCATGCCATCACAGATGCTGGCTTTTGAGCTTCGCGTTGATAACAGTCTGGATGGTTCGCTTTCCCTTTGGTCCGAATGACACAATGTCGAATATTTCCAAAAACTATTTGAAATGTGGACTCGTCAGACCACAGAACACTTTTCCACTTTGCATCAGTCCATCTTAGATGAGCTCCGGCCCAGCAAAGCCAGCGGTGTTCCTTGGTGTTGTTGATAAATGGGTTTTGCTTTGCTTAGCAGAGTTTTAACTTGCACTTACAGATGTAGCAACCAACTGTAGTTACTGACAGTGGTTTTATGAAGTGTTCCTGAGCCCATGTAGTAATATCCTTTAGAGATTGATGTCGGTTTTTGATACAGTGAGGGATCGAAGGTCATGGTCATTCAATGTTGATTTCCGGCCATGCCGCGTACGTTGAGTGATTTCTCCAGATTCTCTGAAACTTTTGATGATATTATGGACCGTAAATGTTGAAATCCCTAAATTTCTTGCAATTGCACTTTGAGAAACATTGTTCTTAAACTGTTTGACTATTTGCTCACGCAGTTGTGGACAAAGGGGTGTACCTCGCCCCATCCTTTCTTGTGAAAGACGGAGCATTTTTTGGGAAGCTGTTTTTATACCCAATCATGGCACCCACCTGTTCCCAATTAGCCTGCACACCTGTGAGATGTTCCATATAAGTGTTTGATGAGCATTCCTCAACTTTATCAGTATTTAATGCCATCTTTCCCAACTACTTTGTCACTTGTCGCTGGCAGCAAATTCTAAAATTAATGATTATTTGCAAAAAAAAAAAAAGTTTATCAGTTTGAACATCAAATCTGTTGTCTTTGTAGCATATTCAACTAAATATATGGGTTGAAAATGATTAGCAAATCATTGTTTTCCGTTTATATTTACATCTAACACAATTTACCAACTCATATGGAAACAGGGTTTGTAAATAAAAACAGAATACAATGATTTGCAAGTTCTTTTCAATATATATTCAATTAAATAGACCGCAAAGACAAGATATTTAACATTCAAACTGGAAAACTGTGTTATTTTTTGTAAATATTAGCTCATTTGGAATTTGATGCCTGCAGCATGTTTCAAAAAAGCAGGCACAAGTGGAAAAAAGACTGAGAAAGTTGAGGAATGCTCATCAGACACTTATTTGGAACATCCCACAGGTGAACAGGCTAACTGGGAACATGTAGGTGCCATGATTGGGTATAAGAGCAGCATCCATGAAATGCTCAGTCATTCACAAACAAGGATGGGGCGAGGGTCACCACTTTGTGAACAAATGCATGAGCAAATTGTCCAACAGTTTAAGAACAACATTTCTCATCGAGCAATTGCAAGGAATTTAGGGATTTTAATATCTACAGTTCGTAATATCCTCAAAAGGTTCAGAGAATCTGGAGAAATCACTGCACGTAAGCGATAATATTACGAACCTTAGATCCCTGCATCAAAAAGTAACATCAGTGCGTAAAGGATATCACCACATGGGCTCCAGAACACTTCAGAAAACCACTGTCAGTAACTACAGTTTGTCGGTACATATGGAAGTGCAAGTTAAAACTCTACTATGCAAAGCGAAAGGCATTTATCAACAACACCCAGAAACGCCACCGGCTTTGCTGGGCTTGAGCTCATCTAAGATGGACTGATGCAAATCTGAAAAGTGTTCATAGGTTTGACAAGTCCACATTTCAAATTATTTTTGGAAACTGTGGACGTTGTGTCCTCCCGATCAAAGCGGAAAAGTACCATCCGGACTGTTATAGGCGCAAAGTTTAAAAGCCAGCATCTGTGATGGTATGGGGGTGTATTAGTGCCCAAGACATGGGTAACTTACACATCTGTGAAGGCATCATTAATGCTGAAAGGTACGTACAGCTTTTGGACCAACATATGTTGCCATGCAAGCAACATCTTCTTAATGGAAGCCCCTGCTTATTTCAGCAAGACATTGCCACGCCACGTGTTACAGCAGCATGGCTTCATAGTAAAAGAGTCTGTGTACTAGACTGGCCTGCCTTTAGTCCAGACCTGTCTTCCATTGAAAATGTGTGGCACATTATGAAGCCTAAAATACCACACAGGAGACCCTGGACTGTTAAACAACTTAAGCTGTACATCAAGCAAGAATGGGAAAGAATTCCACCTGAAAAGTGTCAAAAATTGATCTCCTCAGTTCCCAAACGTTTATTGAGTGTTTTATTTATAAGGAAAGGCCATGAAACACAGTGGTAAAAATGCCCCCGTTGCAACATTTTATGCAATGTGTTGCTGCCATTAAATTCTAAGTTAATGATTTTTTGCAAAAAAAATAAAATAAGTTTCTCAGTCGGAACATTAAATATCTTGTCTTTGCAGTGTTTTCAATTGAATATAAGTTGAAAAGATTTGTAAATCATCCATCCATCCATTTTCTACCGCTTATTCCCTTTCGCGGTCACGGGGGGCGCTGGCGCCTATCTCAGCTACAATCGGTTGTATTCTATTTTTACTTAATATTTATACAACGTGCCAACTTCACTGGTTTTGGGTTTTGTAAAAAAAAATAAAAAAATACGCAACCTCTCTGTGGTTGAGTTATGACTGATTTATTATGAAGAGTTCCATCGTTATTCATCTTTTACTGTGTGACTGCTGCATCTAGTCACTCCAGATCCTTTTGAAAGGTTATAAAATTCATGGAGAGGCGTGACAAAATATGACATAACTCCATGATCAGTGTTGATGTTGCAGTGAGGTGACGCAAAAGCTCTTTAAGAGCAATGAAAAGGTGCATCTGTTATTAAATCTGCTGTTACCTAAATAACATGCCTCTTGTCTTTGATGGCGCTTTTAGGCGTGGAAATAGATGAGAGAACTCTTTCGGGGCTTGGCGTGACAAGAGCCAATGTGATTTGGTGATGTAAGTGTCAGAGATTGTCGTGTGAAGTGATGAAACAAACTTCACTTCTGCAAAAACACGCTGTCATATCTTTTTTTTTTTTACATGTACTGTATTTCTGCTTGTGACACCATCATAAAAAATATTATGTTTTTTTTTTCTCCTGGGGATGTCAATGTTAATCATTTAATGCATTTGATTGGTCACAAAAAACAGTGCTTTGAATGAAAGAATGAATTTATTTATTCCGGCAGACAGACATATATACACTGTAGCAAAACGTCATCACTCTTTGTAATTTGCCAGACATGCAGAGCGAAAGCCATTTATCAACAACACCCAGAAACAGCGCCGGCTTTGCTGGTCCCGAGCTTTTAAGATTAACTTCAGATCTATTTCTCGATATAAAGTTTTAATTATTCTAGTGTTATGACCTTTGTGTAAAACAAAAAACAAAAAAAAAGTTTTAATGGCAGAATATGCAATGTATTTTCCCCAAAAAATGTCAAAGTGGAATATTTTGATGTGAAGTATTTGGAGTTTTAAGTAATTCATAACATTTGTTTGGATTTATTATACGGGGAAAAAGCAAGCATGCCCCGCCCCTAATTTACAATCAACTTATATGTTGGTTCTCCAGTCCAAGTTTCAACAGCAGATTTGATGGATACATGACAATTTCAGAACAAGAATAACATATCCTGGAAAACACTTAGTCAATAGCATTGCGCGACCATGATATTAGCTCCATCTTGCCTGGGTATATTTCGTCTTCTGAAGCCTTGCCTGGCGTGTTATGACGCTTATTCCACAGTGAGTTATTTTGCACATGTGTCCCACAATTGAGATAGTCCGAACAACTAGTCCTATTTTTGATAGTTTTCCAACAACACATTCTTTACCGCAAGGTTGAACCCTCTTAGGCTAGAAGACAGTTTAATTTCTCCCACAGTTTCACCCCCGCTATAGATAACGTTTGAACCTTGAATGTGGAATTTATTACGTCTTGTTTGAATTTTAGGACACCCCTGAGTTCATGTGGACCATCGCTCAGAGTCTGTATATTTGCAGGTAGAGACCTTTTTGAGGCCTTAAAGGGGAACATTATCACCAGACCTATGTAAGCGTCAATATATACCTTGATGGTGCAGAAAAAAGACCATATATTTTTTTAACCGATTTCCGAACTCTAAATGGGGGAATTTTGGCGAATTATACGCCTTTGTGTTTATCGCTCTTTTGTACGATGACGTCAGAACGTGACGTCTCCGAGGTAATACAGCCGCCATTTTCATTTTCAACACATTACAAACACTGGATCTCAGCTCTGTTATTTTCCGTTTTTTCGACTATTTTTTGGAACTTTGGAGACATCATGCCTTGTTGGTGTGTTGTCGAAGGGTGTAACAACACCAACAGGGAGGGATTCAAGTTGCACCACCGGCCCGAAGATGCGAAAGTGTCTGCAGCCAGACGCCCAGTGAATGTACCAAAGTGTCTCCACATTTTACCGGCGATGACAGACATGGCACAGAGATGTATGGATAACCTGCAGATGCATTTGCAACGATAAATTCAACGAAATCACAAAGGTGAGTTTTGTTGATGTTGACTTATGTGCTAATCAGACATATTTGGTTGCGGCGTGACTGCCAGCTAATCGATGCTAACATGCTACGCTAATCGATGCTTACATGCTATTTACCGGCTGTGCTAAAGCAGACATGGCACAGAGATGTATGGATAACCTGCAAATGCATTTGCAACGATAAAGTCAACTAAATCACAAAGGTGAGTTTTGTTGATGTTGACTGCCCGCTAATCGATGTTAACATGCTACGCTAATCGATGCTAACATGCTATTTACCGGCGGTGCAAAAGCAGACATGGCACAGAGATGTGTGGATAACCTACAGATGCATTTGCAACTATATTACGTTTACTTCCACACCACATTTAATGCAAATAAAACACCAATCGAAGGATTTAAATTGCTCCAGTGTCACAAAATGCGAAAGTCCTGATCGTTTGGTCCGCACATTTTACCGGCGATGCTAAAGCAGCTATTCGGCCATGCTGTGGCTATGAATAGCGTCAATAGCTATTCGCTCAATAGTTTCAGTTTCTTCTTCAATACTTTCATACTCCAACCATCCGTTCCAATACATGCGTAATCTGTTGAATGTCTTAAACCGCTGAAATCCGAGTCGGAATCCGAGCTAATCTCGCTATATCTTGATGTGCTATTCGCCATTGTTTGTTTACTTTAGCATTACTGTATGACGTCACAGGGAAATGGATAGTCGCATCGCAAATAGTCAAAATCAAGCACTTTAAAGCTTTTTTTAGGGATATTAGGGGACCGGTAAAATTTAGAAAAAAACTTCAAAAAATACAACAAGCCACTGGGAACTGATTTTTATTGTTTTTAACCCTTTTGAAATTGTGATAATGTTCCCCTTTAGACGTAACTTGAAGGCTACTATATTGGATTATATCATGTAGTTTAAGACAATTACTCATTATCAACAGATCATTGGTATGAGCTCCATATGGGGCATCATGTATACTTCTAATTGCCTTGTTTCTGCTGCTTTAATTATAAATAGAAGATAAATGCAGATTAATCATGTCATTTATTTTGACCGCACATGATTCCGGGACTAAATTAAATACATACACACATTTTCCAACTAATATTCTACAACACAAATACAAGGTTGAAACCACATTCTTTTTGAAGTTTATTCAATATTGGGTTCCGATGTTGATTTGACCAATGAATTTTGGTCATTTACCCATCCTTAGACATCAACATTGTCTCAATTTACAAATACAACTATTATGCAACGTTTGTTCCAACGTCAATTTTAAAGCATATGTTCGTATAATCAACGATGTATCGTTGTCTTGTGCCTGCTGGAAATTGATTACTTCTTAAAAGTAATATTCCAAACACTGGTTTCATGAGAGCGCGGTTGACGTCATAACGTGCTGAAAGCCGCAAGGGGGCGGGGCATAATGCTTGCAACACTGGGGGAATTTAGCATCCGTGTAAAGTTTACAAATAGCCCCTTTAAGAAAGACACATCCACATAAAGTTAATTTGATTGACTGATTGATACTTTTATTAGTAGATTGCACAGTTCATTACATATTCCGTACAATTAACCACTAAATGGTAACACCCCAATAAGTTTTTCAACTTCTTTAAGTCGGGGTCCACTTTAACCAAATCATAGTTCATTTCAAACCAGTGTATTTTTTAATAACGATGCAGACCTGAAGGGTTCCTGCAAAAAAAAAAAAAAATTGTCAGAGTGCATAAAAAACAATTAATGTGTGAACAATACAAGTGATTATCAAGCACCGCCCACATGTTAGCAAGCGGTAGAGCCAGATGCTCCAAGTTTGCACTTTAAAAGTGTTTACTTTCTTTTTGCCTTCTGTTTTCAGTGAGCAATGCTAATAAGTTTCTAGCAGCTGTTGATGCTGTTTTGATTAGTTTTTTTTTTCCACGGTGCGCATGAAATAATAATGGAGTTTGACAGAAGTTCTTTTTTTCCCCAAGGTCTCGCCTGATACAACAAAACAACACGTGACAAAAGGCAATACTAATCTGATGCATGCGTTTGCAGTGCCCGCATCTCCTTAATAATGCAAGCCCACGTCTTACGCAACAATCAATAGGCGAAATCTCACGCGTCGCCGCGAGCGCGTTCCGTGGTGGCGGGCGGGTGAAACGGGGTTGGACGCAACGCAGTTTTGTTGCACCGAGCAGGAGGAAATGGTTGGCAATGACGCGTAAAATGTCAATCAACGAAGGGAAAGATGCTTCTCATGGAACATATTCCTAGCCCCTTCCTGCTCCATCACAGACAATAATATACAGTGGAACCTCTAATGCTTCTTAAACAAAAGTACAAAACATCGTCTCTATAAGAAACGATGTGGACATGAATGATTGGTTCCAGCCTTGACAAAAGTCCATTCTTGAGTAAAAGTTTGTACACTTTGAAATACAGATGGGTACCGTTCACATCATTTGAACTGCAAAAATGGTCAGTAACATGGTGTGCGGGTAATAAATAAGTATTCTTGATAATAAAATCAAGTTAAAAAATGACGATAACTACTGTATTTCTAAGGTTTTATTATTATTACACCGCCGCCTCTTTGAGTTGTAATTTGACCCCCTTAACATGCTTCAAAACTCACCAAATTGTACACACACATCAGGACTAGCAAAAATTGCCATCTAATAAAAAACAAATCCCAAAACTCAATAGTGCGCTCTAGCGTCCCCTACAAAAAAACACAGACACAACTGCTTGTAACGTCCGTTAAGAATGTCGTAGAGACATTAAACAAAAACCTCTATGTAGGTCTGACATAGACCTAGATTTCATAAAATGACGCTCTTCAGCAAAAATCAACAAAAAGTAAGCAAAAACCCCTTCAAAAGAAAAGTTTTCTAAAAATGTAATTTATGTCTCTTTGAGCTTGTAATTTCACCCCTTTAAAATGCTTCAAAACTCACCAAACTGGACACACACATTGGAACTGGCAAATATTGGGATATAATAATAATGAAATAAAAAAAAACTCTAAATTGCGCTCTAGCGCCCCCTAGGAATAAAACACAGACAAAACTGCTCCTAGGAAGAAAACACAGACATAACTGCTTGTAACTTCCAGTAAGAATGTCATAGAGACATGAAAAAAAACAACCTCTATGTAGGTCTCACTTAGACCTACATTTTATTCATTTAATTCTTTCAGCAAAAATCAGCTGGAATATATATATATATATATATATATATATATATATATATATATATGTATATATATATATATGTGTGTGTGTGTTTGTATATATATATATATATATATATATATATATATTTATAAACAGGTTTGTATGTATAAATGTTATATATATATATACATATATATATATATATATATATATATATATATATATATGTATATATATATATATATATATATATATATATGTATATATATATATATTATATTATTATTAGTTTTTTAAATGTATCAAAAAAATTAATAAATAGAATAAAAGCGCAAACCTGAACCTCAACAAGAAACATTTTAAAGTTGTTTTCTTGTTAAATTTCACATTTGCTCTTTTATTCTATTTTTAATCTTTTTTATCGTAATAAATTATATTAAATACAATTTTTTTATCAACATTTTTGGAATGAAATGAAATAAAAATAAATACATATATCTTTGATGAAAAGAACCATAATATATTTTCTAACACTTTATATCGACAAATAGATCTGAAGTTGATCTTTAGATTTCGGTGTTGAATAAAAAAAAAAAAATAATAATAATAATTAGTATGTTGCTTATTGGGGCTTCACGGTGGCAGAAGGGTTAGTGCGTCTGCCTCACAATACGAAGGTCCTGCAGTCCTGGGTTCAAATCCAGGCTCGGGATCTTTCTGTGTGGAGTTTGCATGTTCTCCCCGTGAATGCGTGGGTTCCCTCCGGGTACTCCGGCTTCCTCCCACTTCCAAAGACATACACCTGGGGATAGGTTGATTGGCAACACTAAATTGGCCTTAGTGTGTGAATGTGAGTGTGAATGTTGTCTGTCTATCTGTGTTGGCCCTGTGATGAGGTGGCGACTTGTCCAGGGTGTACCCCGCCTTCCGCCCGATTGTAGCTGAGATAGGCGCCAGCGCCCCCCGCGACCCCGGAAGGGAATAAGCGGTAGAAAATGGATGGATGGATGGATGTTGCTTATTCAAAACATTTTAATGACTGAGACCCTCCCGGCTTCCTGAGTCCAAACTTGACGGGAGACATAAAGATTAAAATAACAAAAAAAAAAATCCACATATTTTATTGGTTTTGAATAGAAAAACCTATAAAAAGGTATGTTTAGATATTTCAGTGCGCGGCTCTCAGTGGAAAATGTTGCCTCTTTCTGAGGCGGCACTTCCTCCTCTCGTTAAGCAAACCTTTATTCCTCTGCCGCTTGTGCGCTCCCACAGGAGGTCACCAACAATGGAGGCTAGTAAGTTGCCAACCAGGTGTAAAAATAGCTCCGATTAAGACAAAGACAGATTTCATCCCGATGTAGTTGCACTAATTTCCCTTAAGATCTGCGATGCCTTGGCTTTTATTCAAGTGTGTCATCGCACTCATTTCTCATCTGCCTGCGCTTGATGGGAAAATGATACAATGTATCGTCTTTCATTATCATGTGACGGGTGTTTTTTTTGTTTTTTTTCTTCCACCTTGTCGTCGCACGTGTGAGGAATTCTAAATATATCCCAGCTGGAATCTTTCAGTGCTTTAATTCCCCACTTCTCATCTGCTGCCTAATGCATGCAAACTGCCAGACACGCAGCATGTTCATGGAAAGCCGCTGCAATATTTGCGTGCCACCGAGCAAGATGGCGCTTTTGATCCTTGCTCCCTAAGGTGCGTGTTTGGGTTTTATCCACTCATCCTTTTATGCTCCAACCTTTACATAAAAACACACAGAAATTGTCGATGTGTTAGAAGAATATGTTCGGGTCGAGTTAACTTTCAGTCTCGGTTCCTGTCAAGGCGTGGCAACCGGGGCGGTCAAAGGCATGAGAGACGGGCAACCCTTTAAGAAAAATTGTAAAACTTCAACTTTAGTCGCCTCTCATCATTTTAGACAGGGGTTGGGGTGTGGTAATACCTTTTTTGGTGGGGTTTAACCTACAAACTTAGAGGTTTAGTTCCTACAACCCTTTGTAAATCAAATTTTAGGGTAAATTCAAACTCATATTGTACCTAAAACAACACTTCGGTCAGTCATACATTGAGGACATAAACTACGGTAATAAAAATACGAAATAAAAGGATTAAAAACAATATGTTTAACTATAAAATGCCATTTCAACTCTGTTAAAAGCCAGCATCACACTGAGATGCTAACTTTTAGCACGCTAGCCAGATAACGTCAAAAAACAAAATAAATGTATTTTAGGTATATACCTAAAAAATAGGCAAAACTCTGTTAAAAGCCAGCGTAAAACTGATATGCTAATTGTTAGCACGCTAGCCAGATAACGTCAAAAAACAAAATAAATGTCTTTTGGCAACACTAAATTGGCCCTAGTGTGTGAATGTGAGTGTGAATGTTGTCTGTCTATCTGTGTTGGCCCTGCGATGAGGTGGCAACTTGTCCATGGTGTACGACGCCTTCCGCCCGATTGTAGCTGAGATAGGCACCAGCGCCCCCGCGACCCCAAAGGGACTAAGCAGTAGAAAAAATGGATGGATGGATGGATGGGTGTATACCTTAAAATATAGGCAAAACTCTGTTAAAAGCCAGCGTCAAACTGAGATGCTAACTGTTAGCACGCTAGCCAGATAACATCAAAAAACTAAATAAATGTTTTTTGGGTATATACCTAAAAATTAGGCAAAAACAAGTTAGCATACTCAAATTAGCATGCTAAAAGTTTGTCTCTGTAATGTATAACTGTAAAACTAGAAAAACAAAAATGTTATTATACTAACTGTTAGCAGGCATGAAGGAAGAACTCAGAGTTGTTATTTAAATAAATATATTTTTCATGATCCGCTACTTGGATCGTGTCATGTTCTGGTTTGGTTCTGTTTTGTATCTCGTCTTGTTGTTATCTGACTTCCTTAGTTCCTGGTGGCACTTCCTGTTTTGTTCCGTTGCCATAGTTTCATGTTAGTGTCACCTGCCTTGTGTTTTCGACGCACACCTGCCTCCTAATTTCTGTCTCAACTCAAGCCTGCCTTTTTCGTTACTCGCTCTCGGATTCTAATTTGCTCTTTATGCAACTGGTGACGTCGCAATCCCGCATTGTGGTAAATACCCTTTTGAACTCGATTAGTTTCCACGCTATTTTTTGTTTATTTCCCTAGCTACCATGCTAGCACCTTTTGTTCCTTCTAGCTCACATGCTAGTTCTGTTGGTTTTGTCTATAGTGCCTTTGTGCAAGTGTTTTGTTCTTAGTTTGTTCTTTGGTATAAATAGATAATTTCTTACCTTTACGCTGTGTCTTATCCGACTGCATAATTGAGAGAACGCAACCGCATCACCACAATACCAGCAAAACGTCATAATATTATTGTTAAAGCAAGTTCAAGTATCATTGGCAAATTATTGCCTAGTCCCGGCCATATGTGTCCTCTTTTTGGGATTTCAGAATATGGTCAGCCAAAGTTTAACATGTTAAAAGAATACATGTGTCAAATACCAAATACCTGTAAAATATACAAAAGAATTGCGTAAAGTAACACAATTTGACTCAAATGTACCTGCAATATGCAATAACAATGCTTGTGCCTTAACATAATAACACGCTAAAATTAGCATGCTAACAGTTAACATGGGTGAAGTGAACAACAAATTTAACTCTGAGGTAAAAAACTTGTAAAATTTGATTAAAAAAACAAAAAAATGCTAATATGCTAACAGTTAACATGTGTCACATACCTCTGCGGTGCATACCAGTAAAGAATTGCTAAAAAGTGAGCATTCTAGCAAGCTAACACTAGCATGCTACTTGACGCTATGGCTCGTGTGCTAACTGTTCGTCCTTTCAGCATTTTCAGGAGTGCGTTTGTGATCCCAAAGGCTAACTAACACAAAACGTGGTCAACCTGTGCAGGTAACACATCACACCTCCTCGAACTGAGGTTTGTGAAACAAGCACAGCGTTGTTAGTAGCAATAAATTGAAGGCTAAATTGTCTTATGTTGCTATGCTAACATTTGCCCTCTTATATGTTTTGCTAATATTTTACCTACACTTAAAAACAGAGGATTTTGATACTTGCCGCAATCTTGTAAGTACAGGTATGCTAAATGTTGTCATGATAATGTTTTGTACTGGCTTTTAAATTTTTTTTATTTGTTTCAACCTAAAAATCTTGGCTTTTGATACTTGTCATCTGACATGTACGCTTAATTTTCCCAAGTAAGTATGCTAACATTTTATGCTAACATTTGATCATTTGAACGTAAATACCATGGATTTTGATCCTTGCCTCCATTTTGTAAGTACAGGTATGCTAACTGTTGCCATTTGAACATGCTAATGTTAACATGCTAACATAATATGCTAGCTTTTTAACAACTTAAAAATAATTGCTTTTGATAGGGTAGGTAAACAATTCAAATATATAATTGCGGTTAATCTTGGCTTTTGATATTTGCCGTTATCTGACATGTACGCTCAATTTTCCCGAGTTAGTATGTTAACTTTAGCATGCTAAAAGTTTATGCTAACATTTTAGCACATTTTAAACATTTGGACCTAAATACCATGTTTTTTTTATACTTGCTTCCATCTTGTAAGTACATGTATGCTAATTATTGCCATATTAACATGCTAATGTTATCATGCTAACATTGTATGCAACCTTTTTAACAACTTAAAACATTTGATCAGGGTTGTCGAACAACTCAAATATGTAATCACAGTTAATCTTGGTTTTTGATACTTGCCGTCATCTGACATGTACGCTCAATTTTCCTGAGTTAGTATGTTAACATTAGCATGCTAAAAGTTGATGCTAACATTTTAGCAAATTTTAAAATTTGAACCTAAATACCATGTTGATACTTGCCTCCATTTTGTAAGTGCAGATGTGGTAACTGTTTCCATTTCACAAATGTTACCATGATAAAATTGAATGCTAGCTTTTCAACTACTTAAAAATCATTGCTTTAAATTAGGGTTGTCGAACAATTAAAATATGTAAACGCGGTTATTTAAATTTTGTTCACATAGTTAACTCAAAATTAAATGCGATGAATGATGGATAGATTTTGTTTTTCTTCATTCACAATTGTACCCTAGACAGATCATTTTCAAGATTTCATTACCATGACGTGACAATTAGTTTATTTAATGAAATGTGGATTAAAAAGGACATACAAAAAAAATAAAATATATAAACAAGGTTTGTCTATAGAAACCTGAAAAATAAAATTGTTTGTACTGACAAGTTTCGGCCAACTTAATTGTGCAGCTTTCCTCAGAAACTATAAATTAATATATTATCAGTAGTCCAAAATAACCTTTTCACTCTCTTAAATCGGTCAATCGTATTTAGGGAGTAGAGCCTGTGAGTACCAGATACCATGCTTAAGACATTATTAATGGTTACATTACATCGGTGCACATTACACCAGTTTCAAAGTAACTGCATTGGCTACCCATCCGCTTCAAGGTCGATTTTAAGGTTCTATTATTCGTTTTTAAACGTCTTAATGGCCTTGTGTCTTCTTATCTTATTACCGTATCAACCCTCACGGATCTTGAGGTCCTCTGGCACTGGCATTTTAGCTTGACCAAATACCAAAAGAAAGAAAGACCCATGGTAAGGCAGCATTTAGCCATTATGGTGTGTTGGACTTGCGATGAGATGGTGACTTGTCCAGGGTTGTAGCTGAGATTGGCCCCCCGCGAGCCCAGAGGGATTAAGCGGTAGAAAATGGACGGATGAATGGATGGCCCCCACCAGAGAGCCTCAGGACTGCAGAGCACGTTAAAATAATAATAATAAAAAGGCTTAAGACACACCTTTTTAATCAGGATTTTTAAAAATCATCTGTTTTTTTTTGTGATAATTTGGTTGTTTTTACATTTTTTTTCTATCTTAATCATAAATATTTCTACCATTATTATCGCAATCTCAATTTATTTTACTGTATTTATTTATTATAGTATTTATTTATTATTGACAAATTTCTATGATTTATATTTTATTATCTACATATATTTTATTATATATTTTATACAATATATTATTTTAAAATGGCTTTAATTTGAGTTATTCTCCAGTGTGGATGCCTCAAAGGTGTCAGGCTTGTCCCTGACAGTTTAGCCATATTTTAGTTTTTCCTCTGTGTATGTCTTTGTTTCCTGTCAGCGCTTTTATTTTGGTAATTTCCTGCTTTTCTCCCTGAGCGCTGTTTCTCCTCAGCTGTGGCTGATTGGCACCTGGCCACACCTGGCGTCAATAAGCCCGGTCTTATTTAAACCTGCTTTGTCCTTCAGTCAGTGCTGGATTATTGTCGTGTCGATGTCACCACTACCTGTCAATATCAGTAAGGCTTGTCATAAAACCTGTAGCTGTTTGCAGCGGGCTGTCTTTTTGTTGCTAGTTCCTGTTTGCTGGATCCTGTTTCCCGTTCTCCAGTTTGGCTGTTCCTGGTTTGTGTTTTTTCATTTCTAAAGATTAAATCATGTTTTCCTGCGCAATACCAGCCGCCTTCTTTGCATCTTGGGGTTCGTTACAAACCCAATCTGACAAAAGGTGACGTTTTTCCTCAAATCCTCAGTGCCATGTTTTGTTTTGGGTTTGTTAATAGTGCTGTATGTGTGTTAGTTTTTTTCTCTTCTTTTATTGTCGTTGTTTTTTTTGTTTTGTTTTGTACAACACTTTGTGTCTGCCATTTGCCTGTGCTTGAAAAGTGCTACATACATAAAGTTTGTGTTCCAGAAGCTTAGGGAATACACACCAACACAAACCTGCTCTCACATGGTCATGATGGAGTCGATTAAATGACCTAAGGTGACATAATTTCGGCCTATGAGAGCTGGTTTTTGGGTTGCTTCGAGCAGAGAGAGATACACTTGGGCCAGGCTCCTCCCACAGGTGGACTGCAGGACCTGTTGTAATGACCACTTATCTATAAAGTCAGCATTTGTTCATTGTTCAACAATGGCGTCATCCTTGATCCGTCACACACATCCACACCGCCTTTCTGCCTGCGATAAGACCAGTGGTACACCTCACTAGCATCAAACAACAAGTACAAAACGCAAAACCAGTGAAGTAATAAGCACGTTGTGTAAATGGTAAATATAAACAGAATACAATGATTTGCAAATCCTTTTCAACTTATATTCAATTGAATAGACTGCAAAAACAAGGTACTTAAAGTTCGGACTGGTAAACTTTGTTTTTTTTTGTAAATAAAAACTAATTTGGAATTTGATGCCTGCAGCATGTTTCAAAAAATCTGGCACACGTGGCAAAAAAGACTGAAAACGTTGAGGAATGCTCATCAAACACTTGTTTGGAACATCCCACAGGTGAGCAGGCTAATTAGGAACAGGTGGGTGCCATGATCGGGTTTACAAGCAGCTTCCTTAAAATGCTCAGTCATTCACAAACAAGGATGGGGCGAGGGTCACCACTTTGTGAACAAATGCGTGAGCAAATTGTCCAACAATTTTAGAACAACATTTCTCAACAAGCTATTGCAAGGAGTTTAGGGATTTCACCATCTGCGGTCTGTAATATCAAAATGTCCAGAGAATCTGGAGAAATCACTAGACGTAAGCGATGAAATTACAGACCTTGGATCCCTCAAGTGGTACTGCATCAAAAAGCGACATCAGTGTGTAAAGGATATTCCTACATGGGCTCAGGAACACTTCACAAAACCACTGTCAGTAACTATAGTTGGTTGCTACATCTGTAAGTGCAAGTTGAAGGCCTACTGAAATGAGATTTTCTTATTTAAACGGGGATAGCAGGTGCATTCTATGTGTCATACTTAATCATTTTGTGATATTGCCATATTTTTGCTGAACGGATTTAGTAGAGAACATCGACGATCAAGTTCGCAACTTTTGGTCGTTAATAGAAAAGCCTTGCCTTTACCGGAAGTAGCAAACGATGACATCACCCGTGTGAGGGCTCCTCACCTCCTCACATTGTTTATAATGGGAGCCTCCAACAAAAAGAGCTATTCGGACTGAGAAAACGATAAATTCCCCATTAGTTTGAGCGAGGCTGAAAGATTCGTGTTTGAGGATATTGATAGCGACGGACTAGAAAAAAAACAAAACAAACAAAAAAAAAACGTGATTGCATTGGGACTGATTCAGATGTTTTTAGACACATTTACTCGGATAATTCTGGGAAATCCCTTATCTTTCTATTGTGTTTCTAGTGTTTTAGTGAGTTTAATAGTACCTGTCCTGAGGCCAGTGTTGGATGGAAGTCGACGGCAGCTGTACAGACAGCACAAGCTCAGCTGATCTTCGGTAAGTGGCGACTTTTTACCAGAATTTTTTCACCAAAAACTGCTGGTTGACAAGTGGTCGGGATCCATGTTCGCTTGACCGCTCTGATCCATAGTAAAGTTTCACCTTCGGGAATTTTAAACAAGGAATCACCGTGTGTTTGTGTGGCTAAAGGCTAAAGCTTCCCAACTCCATCTTTCTACTTTGACTTCTCCATTATTAATTGAACAAATTGCAAAAGATTCAGCAACACAGATGTCCAAAATACTGTGTAATTATGCGGTTAAAGCAGACGACTTTTAGCTGTGTGTGTGCGCAGCAGTAATATTTCCTAACAGTCCGTGACGTCATGCGTACACGTCAGTATTCCGCGACGTTTTCAACAGGACACTTTGCGGGAAATTTAAAATTGCAATTTAGTAAACTAAAAAGGCCGTATTGGCATGTGTTGCAATGTTAATATTTCATAAATGATGTATAAACTATCAGACTGCGTGGTCGGTAGTAGTGGGTTTCAGTAGGCCTTTAAAACTCTACTATGCAACGCCAATGCCATTTATCAACAACACCAAGAAACGCCGCTGGCTTCGCTGGGCCCGAGCTCATCTAATATGGACTGATGCAAAGTGGAAAAGTGTTCTGTGGTCTCAAGAGTCCACATTTCAAATGTTTTTTGGAAACTGTGGACGTTGTGTCTTCTGTACCAAAGAGGAAAATAATCTTCCGGACTGTTATGGCTGCAAAGTTCAAAAGCCAGCATCTGTGATAGTATGGGGGTGTATTAGTGCCCAAGGCATGGGTAACTTACACATCTGTGAAGGCACCATTGAAAGGTACATACAGGTTTTGGAGCAACATATATTGCCATCCAAGCAAGGTATTTTTCATGGACGCCCCTGCTTATTTCAGCTAGACAATGCAAAGTAACATCCTGCACATGTTACAACAGCATGGCTTCATAGTAAAAAAGTGCGGGTACTAAACTGGCCTGCCTGTAGTCCAGACCTGTCTCCCATTGAAAATGTGTGGTGCATTATGAAGCCTAAAATACCACAAGGGAGACCCCGGACTGTTGAACAACTTAAGAATGGGAAAGAATTCCACCTTAAAAGCATCAAAAATTGGTCTCCTCAGTTCCCAAATGTTTACTGAGTGTTGTTAAAAGGAAAGGCCATGTAACACAGTGGTAAAAATGCCCCCGTGAAAACTTTTTTGCAATGTGTTGCTGCCATTAAATTCTAAGTTAATAATTATTTGCAAAAATAAATACAGTTTCTCAGTTGGAACCTTAAATATCTTGTTTTTGCAGTCTATTCAGTTGAGTATAAGTTGAAAAGGATTTGCAAATCATTGTATTTTGTTTTTATTTACCATTTACACAACGTGCCAACTTCATTGGTTTGTTAGTTGGCTGCTTAGTTAGCAGGATTGCTCAAACAGAACCAATTCATGTGGCGCCTCTGCTGAAAATGGAAAAGAAAGTTGCGGAAACAAAACTCAATCTTTCATGCGTCACAGTATTCATCCCATCTTACTCACAAATGTGAATGATGGACATGCGACCGTGACCTGCAGATTATGGGCTTCCACACATAATCAGTGTAATGCCTTTTGTCCTCGTACTGTAACTGCGTCGAGGGCCGGACGGCCTCCGGTTTGACGTCCTCGTCGGCAGCCTTTAATGCGCACAATACTCGTGGATAAAGATTGAAGAGGAGTAATCAAAGTTGCCTGACCTGTGCAAGGACACAAAGAGGATCTGATAGCTTTACGTAGAGTGTGTCTTTGATCAATGGAGTACATAATCTAGTTCAAATCTGCCTGGATCAGCTGCTCCAGCTCAGATGCTCTTTACAAAACGAGAGGTCGGATATGCAAAGGAAAATGACATAAAAACGCTGCAGGGCCTGCAATGTAATGTATTCTTGTTATTTTCTAAATAAGAAATAAATTATTTTGAAAAATGATTGGTTCACACAGATCAATCCTCCGTTAATTGACTTCAATTGATACAGTAATTATTAACCTCATCAGAGGCAAATCACATGTAAATAATATTGTGATGACGATTTGATACATGGGTTACTATTCGATTCCATGATGTATACTTTCTTGGCATCACAATCACAGCATTCATTTGTATGACCCAATCCAAACAACCTTTCCTGGTCATGTTGCGGAAGAAAAAAATTAACACACCTGTTCAATTAACTTTTTTGGGATATTATAAAAATACAAATAAAAACTGTCTTACTAATATCAATAATTCAAAATTACATCCATTTAAATGAAAAAGGTGTGATTTGAAAAATACAAATCTTTAAAAAGGTTATCACGGAAGTAAACGAGGTAGGAGTTAAATTTTCACATAATCTTAAAATTCTATTAAAATAGTTATTAGTTATAAATCCATTGTATAATATAATGTACTCCCCCACATACACACACACACACACACACATATATATATATATATATATATATATATATATATATACATATATATATATATATATATATATATATATATATATATATATATATATATATATATATATATATCCTGCGGATGTGCTTGGACACATCATCAGTGGTGTTGTTTCCTGGGATCATCGGGGGTTTTGGGTCTTTCAACATCAGACCCCATCAGTCAAAGCGACTCGCCCGGGGTGATCAAACCCCAGCCTGTGTCCCAGAAGCGTTTGCCCACGGTTTTGCCGTCTTAATCCAAAGCCATTTTGTGGCTTTCTCCGTGACTTCAGTTGTGGATCTGATAGCCTTGCGTTTTTCCACCCCTACAAGTCCTTGCGGTGCAGTCACTCTGCAGAGTGACCGCCCTGTGAATCCCTGATAGCCCACTTCCTCACATGCTCTTTTCCAGCTCTTCCTCCAGCTCCTGGTACTTGGCACGCTTCTTCTCATTGGCCGCGTCTATGCGTTCTTCCCAAGGCACAGTTAGCTCCAGAATAATCAGCTGCTTGATGGCATCTGAGTCAATGACCATGTCTTGGCGGAGCCTGGTTGATGTAATTCTAGAAGGGAACTTCAGTTGCCTGCCCAAGTCCACTTCCAGTTGCTAGTCATTGGTGGAGGTGAGGAGGCCGGACTTTGCACGTGCTTGTATGTTGGGCATCTCTCCAGCTCTGTGGAATGTGATGGTCTTTGGCTTGAGGTGGCCTTTGCTGTGGTTGATGGCGATGGCGATGCTGTCAGCGACTGCCCTAAGCACCTGATAGTGACGCCAGCCATAGCGCCCGTCTCCAAGAGCTTTTGGGCAGCTGCTGAGTATTTGTTCCAGGGATCCCCCTCCTGAGCAGCAGGGGAAGGATTGTGTCTCCGTTTTACACCAAAAATGGAGGTTTTCTGGGCTTGGGGGGACATCCTGGACTAAGAACCTGATCCGATGGAAGTCTGCCTTTCAGATGTTGGACCAGGTGATTTTGCGTTGAACAACATCCTCCCATTTAGTCCAAGTTCCTTGCTGCCCCATTCCCAACATCGTGCTAGCTCGTACTTCCTTCACACCTGCTTGCACTTCCTTCTGGATCAGACAACGCTCCTTGCCCTGGGCCTTGTCAACTCTGGTTGACGGAAAGTAGCCAATGCCTGCACGCCCTGTTGCTATGGACCCCACCAGTGCCCTTTGCCTCAGCCGTGACTCAGCCACATCTATGGCTGTGCCGGCGTTCCAATTCCTGCCTGTTTGCTCCTGGATACCAGCTGATGCCACCTTTAGATCCCTGGATAATCTGTATTGCAATGCTTCTCGTGTTCTGGACATCCATGAACTCTTCAGTGAGGCCAATGATTGGGAGCTGCAGTATGTTGCTGGTACCATACAGAGCAGAGCTGCTTAGACCGCGTGGTAGCTCGAGCCAGCTTAGCAGGTAGCTGCTGATCTTTCTCTCCATGCCCTCGACTGCTGTTGTAGGTACTGTGTACACTCGCAGAGGCCTGACCTTGAACCTCTCTGGCAGGCCAGTCTTGTCAACCCGGCTGAACCAGTCCTCAAGTTCTTTGCTACATCTTTGGATGTAGGCAGAGTCTTTGAGGCTGCAGTCAAAGTATTTCCCAAGGCTCTTGACTGGCTTTCCATGCCCTCGACTGTTGTTGTAGTTACTGTGTACACTAGCAGAGGCCACAAAATCTGAGGCAGGATGGAATGTTGGTAAATCCAGACCTTGAACGTTCCTGGCAGACCAGTCTTGTCAACCTGGCTGAGCCAGTCCTCATGTTCTTTGCTAGATCTTTGGATAAAGGCAGAGTCTTTGTGGCTGCAGTCAAAGTTTTTCCCAAGGTTCTTGACTGGCTTTTCTGTGATGGATGAGATGGTGGCTCCAGCCAGTGAGAAGAGAAACCTGTCCACTACTTTCCCTCTCTTGAGCACATAAATACGCATTTATGTATATACACAACCCAAAACCAATGAAATTTGCACGTTGTGTGAACCGCCATCGTAGGCATCAAATTCCAAATGAGCTAATATTTGCAAAAAATAACAAAGTTTTCCATTTTGAACATTAAATATTTTGTCTTTGCAGTCTATTCAATTTAGTATAGATTGAAAAGGATTAGCATATCATTGTATTCTGTTTGTATTTACGATTTGCACAACGTGCCGACTTCACTGGTTTTGGGGTTTGTATACTATTGTCAGTGATGGAGCAGGATGGGGCTACGAAAACATGTACAGAAAAATCTTAAATGAAGCGCCCTGCCATTCATTAACCAACGTTTTATGTGCAAGACAGGGCTCATTCTTATTTTCAGCTGTGTGAAACATGGCGAGAATTTAACACACACACACGCACACACGCGCACGCACGCACACACACACACACACGCGCACGCACACACACACACACACACACACACACACACACACTCACGCACACACACACACACTGTGAGAATACACAATGCTGCTACAGCAGTACATTACAGCAAATAAAAGCAATTTAATTAGATTTTTTTTTTTTATGTCAGTGGAGATCACATGAATCCACAAAATAGACGCGCACTGAAACATTTTCTTGAGTCGTCATTGTTTTTTTCTCAGAAATTGCCTGCAACAAAGCAGGGCTCTTCTTCTTCTTCTTTGCAAAAATGTGTGGGTGAGTTGGAATCTTAATAAGTTGAGGCATAACTTTTATTTTTTGTTTCGCCGCCCACATTTTCCCGGCGCCAGAGCCTTAGCCGTGCGGCGTGATTACACCTCCGGTCTCTCCTGCTGAGGAGGAGATGCCAGACGGAGACCTTGAGCGAGTGGTTCCTTTGTAGCACATCCCTTCATTAGACGGCAACTCCTGACAGCAGTTCATGCTACCACAGCTTCTCTGACAGTCCACTGTTGGTGTGCACGCATCCACACTCCCACTTGCACAATGCTGGTGATTCACTGCTTGCTCACCACCGTGGAGAAGAGCCAGGGGAAGACTGAATAAACGCTTTCTTACAGCGCATAGTAACACTACGGCGTCTTCTTTCCACCACCGGAGCAAAGACTCTCCTTCCCTCCAGGATTTCATGAAGTTGTTGTTTTGATGATTTTATTTGTGATTTTTTTTTTTTTTTTACAAACCCCAAAACCAGTGAAGTTGGCAGGTTGTGTAAATGCTAAATAAAAACAGAATACAATGATTTGCAAATCCTTTTCAACTTATATTAGCTCATTTGGAATTTGATGCCTGTAACATGTTTCAAAAAAGCTGGCACAAGTGGCAAAAAAGTTGAGGAACGCTCATCAAACACTTATTTGGAACATCCCACAGGTGAACAGGGTAATTGGGAACAAATGGGTGCCATGATTGGGTAAAAAAGCAGTTTCCATGAAATGCTCAGTCATTCACAAACAAGGATGGGGCGAGTGGTCACCACTTTGTGAACAAATGCGTGAGCAAGTTGTCGAACAGTTTAAGAACAACATTTCTCAATGAGCTATTGCAAGAACTTTAGGGATTTCGCCATTTACGGGCCGTAATATCATCAAAAGGTCCAGAAAATCTGGAGAAATCACTGCACGTAAGCAGCAAGGCCTGTGACCTCGGATCCCTCAAGCATACTGCATCAAAAACCGACATTAGTGTGTAAAGGATATCACCACATGGGCTCCGGAATACTTCAGAAAACCACTTTCAGTAACTTCAGTTCATCCTTACATCTCTAAGTGCAAGTTAAACTCTACTATGCAAAAAGTAAGCCATTTATCAACAACATCCAGAAACACCTCCTCAGTTCCCAAACGTCTACTGAGTATTGTTAAAAGGAAAGGCCATGCAACACAGTGGTAAAAATGCCCCTGTACCAACTTTTTTTCAAAGTGTTGCTGCCATTAAATTCTGAATGAGTGATTTGCAAAAAAAATTAATCAATACGTTTCTCAGTTCAAACATTAAGTATCTTGTCCTTGCAGTCTATTCAATTGGATATAAGTTGCAAAGGATTAGCAAATCATTGTGTTCTATTTTTATTTACCATTTAAACAACGTGCTAACTTCACTGGTTTTGGGTTTTTTAATTGTTTCTTGTATCCTTAACTCAAAAACCGTAAAACAAATACGGTATTAATGTTTTACACATTTTATTCTGCACACACTTAAAAGATTAGGGGCTTTTAGTGTTTTTCAGCCTAAAGACCTGAAAAATTTATCACAATTAGGATTGTACGGTAAAAATAATAAAGTACCGTGGTATTTGTGCAGCTTTTCACAGCTAATAATATGTTCCTTAAATAGTACTATACTGCCGCTGATATATATATGTATATATATATATATATATATATATATATATATATATATATATATATATATATATATATATATATATATATATGGCTCCATGGCCACCAGGCGCTCGCCATCGTGCCCCACCTCCGGGCCTGGCTCCAGAGGGGGGCACTGGTGACCCTTGTCTGGGCGAGGGAAATCTGGGTCCTTTGTATTTTCCATAGAGGTCTTGGAACTGCTCTTTGTCTGATCCCTCACCTAGGACCAGTTTGTCTTGGAAGACCCTATTCGGGGGCATAAATATATATATTTATATATATATATATATATATATATATATATATATATATATATATATATATATATATATATATATATCCTAACACGTCAAAAAAAAAAAAAAATATATATATATATATATATATATATATATATATAAATATATATGTCCTAACACGTCAAAAGGTTTGGGGATCCCTGGGCTAAAATAACAAAATGTGTGTCACTGTCCAAATAGTTTTTGGGCCAAACTGTAACGAAAACAATTCATACTCACTAAAGTGTTCTTTTGTGTGATGTCTGCAGGACCGTTTTCATGCATACTTGTATGTCCTATTGTAATGTAATCAAGCGAGTGGTCGTTAGCATTAGCTAACATGCTAGCACATTTGCAAGTGTCTGTGTGAGTTTTATTTCAGTTTCACAAATTCCTCAGTAAATTCACCAAAATGTCACCATGGAGTTATTGAATATGTTTAGCGGATTGGAAAGTTAGCTTCCGCAGCTAGCAGGTCTATGACGATGACTTCTGTTTTGTTTTATCAGCCGTTTTTCCGCCGCGTTACAGGCACCATTTGGGAACAATTAACATATGTAAATAAAAGTTTACACAATATTTCTGTGTAAATAACTAATTTCACAACATACATATCTGTGTCTCATATATATATATATATATATATATATATATATATATATATATATATATTAGGGCTGTGAATCTTTGGGTGTCCCACGATTCGATTCAATATCAATTCTTGGGGTCACGATTCGATAGAATATCGATTTTTTCGATTCGATTCGACTCTCGATTCAAAAACGATATTTTTCCGACTCAAAACGATTTTGTATTCATTCAATACATGGGATTTCAGCAGGATCCACCCCAGTCTGCTGACATGCTAGCAGAGTAGTTGATTTTTAAAAAAAAGCTTTTATAATTGTAAAGGACAACGTTTTATCAACTGATTGCAATAATGTACATTGTTTTTAACTATTAAACAAACCAAAAATATTACTTATTTTATCTTTGTGAAAATATTGGACACAGTGTGTTGTCAAGCTTATGAGATGCGATGCAAGTGTAAGCCACTGTGACATTATTGTTCTTTTTAATTTTTTTTCATAAATGTCTAAAGATAATGTCAATGAGGGATGTTTAATCACTGCTATGCTGAAATTATATCTAATATTGATACTTTTATTGATAATATTCATTTTTGTTTCACTACTTTTGGTTTGTTTTGTGTCGTGTTTGTGTCTCCTCAATTGCTCTGTTTATTGCAGTTCTGAGTGTTGCTGGGTCAGGTTTGGTTTTGGAATTGGAATGCATTGTTATGGTATTGCTGTGTATTGTTTTGTTGGACTACTAAAAAAAAAATAGATGTTCTAAAAATGAAAATCGATTCTGAATCGCACAACGTGAGAATCGCGATTCAATCGTGATTCAAATTCAAATCAATTCTTTCCCGCACCCCTACTGTATATCTAGATTACTATTACTGGTGAACAACGCCTAAAGCTAACACTATTTAACCAGATTTGTAGTGTAGTGGTTTGTTGGATTGATAAAAAAAATAAAATAAAAAAAATAAATAAAAATTAAACCGATTTTTAAAAAATGAGAATCGATTCAGAATCGCACAACGCATTCGAATCGATTTTTTCCAAAACCCCTAATATATATATATATATATATATATATATAAATATATATATATATATATATATATATATATATTAGTCGGTGCGGCTAATTAATGGAAATGATCATTTAGTGGGTTGCGGCTTTTACACCGGTGCGGTCTTTAGTCCGGAAAATACGCATGCATGACTGTGCCAAAAGTTTTACTAATTCCGCATCTGAATGTGCAGAGAAAATTCTTCCGTCTGATCGCCCGCATCACGGGGAAGGTGAGACGACTGCCGGAATGTTCTCGGTTGCATCCACAATTTTGTGGACCGGCATGAAATAAGTGATACTGGAATCGTGTCGCCGCCAATGAGTGTCTCGCTCTCGCTCTCGCTCTCGCTCTCGCTCATTGCTCCATTTTGTCTTGTTAATGCAATGATCGCTCCCCACAGAACAACACAAGCCTGCGCTCAGCTGTTCTTTCAGGCGAGGAACCAGAGAGCCCCCACTCCCACAGCAGCATCAATAATACAACGCAACCACGCCCCCCAGCCACCTCCGCTTGCTCCTAAAAATAGACCCTCTTCTCCTTTCAATATTTCATCCACGCTTTCAATCCTTCTATCACTTTTATAGTCCTATTTTTTTCTGTATGTTGAGTTTTTAGTTGTTGAAAAGTAACTTTTCCACTTACATGGCATTAAATATTCTATTTTCCGGAACCTATGGCGCCTTGCTGTTCTTGCTGTCTGGGGAGGGACTTCTTCTTGTAATTGATGTAACTGAAATCAATAAATACATTGTTTTTAACAAAATAAGAGCCCTCTAAATAGTAAATAACAGCTATATAGACACCTTTACACTCGTTTCACCCAAAATAGTAGCCGGGAGTGTGTTCCACTAAAGTAAGTATCGCATTTTTTCCGGACTGTAGAGTGCACCGGTGTACAAACTTTTGTATAAGGCGCACCAGCTGAAATTTAGAGGAAAGAAAAAAAAAATTTGATATATTGGCCTCACCGGACTAAAAGCCGCAGAAATATAGGTTGCGAAATTAGTTATTTACACAGAAATATTTTTGAAATGTTTATTTACGTACCTTAATTGTTTCCAAACAATGTCTGTAACACGGCAGTAAAACGGCCGATCAAACAAAACACAAGTCATCGTCATGGACCCACTATCAATCAATCAATCAAATTGTATTCATATAGACCTTAATCACAACGAAATCTTGGGCTCGGATCCCACTAGCTGCGGAGGCTAGCTCTCCAATAAGCTAAACAGACTCAATTAGTCTACGGTGAAGTTTAGGTGAATTTACGCAACTGATACAATACACAAAGAATGGCATTGGAAGTTAATGATTCTAACACAGACACTCGTAAACATTTTAGCATATCAGCTAATGTTAACAACGCCAGCTTCGTTTCTTTATGATAGCATATACAAATATGCATGAAAACACTCTTACAGATATCAGACATGGGACGGTTTCGTAAGTAAGAATTGTTTTAGTTATATTGTGAAACGTACAAACGTTGCTTGGAGCGATGAATGAAAAATCCAAACGAGTAGGAACGCTATGGATTGCTAGTAGAGGGAACGGTACTTGTGCTTTTGGCTGAAAGCTCAGTTTAAACAGAAGGGCAATGCAAAAGATGGCGCCATAGCACAGACAATCACACATAATTTCATTGTTTTTGCTTGTTTTTTCTTTGTAACCATTTGATTTATGGCTTTGAGCGATGAAAAATCCATAAATTAAATGCATGGTTTTATAAAGGTTCAAAGCATAGGAAAAAAGTTATAGCTTTGTGGAGGTTGCCCTCCTGTGGGTTCCTTGGACCGCCAAACATTGCCACAAGAGCTTGGATCAGAGTTACAACACTGTTTTATTTTTCCTCACAAGGTGTGAGTGTTCTGCTTTCCAGCAAAAAAAAAATTCACAGTCCGTGTCTCGCTCTCTCTCCAGCTCCAACAGTATACCTCCTCTCGGTTGCTGCTAATAAAGGCAACAGGTGATTAGATAATGATGCCCACCTGGGCCATCTGCTCACCTGTCGCTGTCTTTGAGGCCAATCCTGGCACACCCGGTTCCACGGCAGACCTGCAGGCCACACCCCCCTCCACAGGCTTATAGTCCGGAATTTACGGTATTAATTGGTAGATCTATTAAGCCTCATTGCTATGGTATTCACTTGGCCACTACAACCGAACCACAATATGGAAAAACTTAATCACATTCTGGGAAATTCCTCTAAGCTACAACTGAGCTTACATGTGCTGAAACCAGGGTGGGTAAGTTTTCTGCAAAAATTTGCTGAAATTGACAGGCACAGCTATGACCGTTAGACGTGCTGTTAGCATTCTGTGTTGTTAGCGTTATGTGTCACCAATGTCATATGGAGCTTTTACCATGAATTGATTAACGTGGACCCCGACTTAAGCAAGTTGAAAAACTTATTCGGGTGTTACCATTTAGTGGTCACTTGTACGGACTATGTACTGTACTGTGTAATCTACTAATAAAAGTTTCAATCAATCAATCTATCAGCTGATGACTTTGAAAACAAAGTGCAAAAACGGAGCTCATCGCCACCTTCTTTTTAGCATCTTGAGGCGCGCCAGTCCTGCTACGTGTCGCCTTTTCACACTGCTCACGTCAAATTCTCAGCAATGTGGAGATGTGTTTTTGACAAGGCAGGAGTTGGCGATGACGAGCATCAAAAAGTTGTTCCGCCAAAAGACAGCAAACTAGATTGTGGCGGTATAGATAGTTCAAAGATTAGCAGTCTCAACCTTAACCTGGAAACAAAAATCCTGCTTTAGAAATTTCCAAAACATAAGACAAAAAAATATATAAAACATAAATAAGACCCAAGTAATCATTTAAATTGTGCTAAAAATGTTGTTGTTATTTTAATTTGCGGTGTAGTGAAACCCCAATAAAGTGAAACCTCGATGTAAGTACCCCTCATTGTACAAACTTTTGTATTTCCAAACACGGTGAAATGAAAATATGTTTTGTTGTATGAACTTCATCTCAATGTACAAATGTTTCATCCACTCATTGTGAGTCTCAAAGAGTTGCCATTTTGTGCCCGGCAGCACAGCCAATCTGGGCGGGCTTACTGCTCAGCGGTGCTGTTCTTAGCTACTGTGCTAACAATGGCTACTTTGTATGCTTTTGTTAGTGTTTACAGCATTTTTTAATTTGTTCTATCTCAATTTAAGTCTTAAAAAAGCAATGTAAAATTAAGATTGTAGGCAGAGCGTTGTCGACACCGCCACCTAGTGAGTGACAGTGTGTTTGCGTGTCGGATGGGCGGCTGATTAGGAGGACAGTTCAACTAATTGTTAAATGGTAAATGGTTGTACTTGTATAGCGCTTTTCTACCCCTTTTTAAGGAGCCCAAAGCGCTTTGACAGTATTTCCACATTCCCCCATTCACACACATATTCCCACACTGATTGCCGGAGCTGCCATGTTAAGGCGCTAACCAGGACCCATCAGGACCAAGGGTGAAATGTCTTGCCCAAAGACACAATGGACGTGACTAGGATGATAGAAGGTTGTTTAAAAAGCCCATATTACTGGGAATGGGCTGTTTTGAGGAATTTTGTTAATGTTATCCTTAATACTGATATTAAAAACATTACGTTTATTTTGAGTAGTCCGCCTTAAATAATTTCGATCACGTCTTGGAATTGATATGATGGGGATCTTGAGTTTATTTGCTTGGTTCTGCGATACATTTAAAGCATCATAATTTGCCACCTTAGCAGAATGTATATTCACCTCTGGCACAGTCACTACAGAAAAAACGTTATGAGTCGTGTAATATTCTAGGAGAAACGCTATATGTGAAATAATTTTCCAGCCTTGCGCTGGTTAATTCCAATTTAACTGACTCCTCACCCGGACTAACAGACACTGCCTGTTCCCGAGCTTGCTGTAGTGTAGTCAGTCAAGTGTGACTCAACCAGTGTTCTATGTTTCTAGAAAGAGTTACGTCGCATTCCCGGCTAGGGTGGAGGACGTCCCTCCTCAGCAAGCCTAGTTTTCCCCAGAAAGAAGGACGATTATCAATAAACGTTAGTCCCTGTTCTTCACAAAAACTAGCCAGCCACTTCTTAAGCGAGACTAATCTGCTAAACCTCTCATCATTGCCTCTCGCAGGCAATGCAAAACTTGAGTAATACCTGAAACCAAAGCTTTCTGCTACCACAATTGTTATAAGTATACCTCTCCATAACATTGTATCTTTATTAACGTTAAACAATTAAAGAGAAAAAAAAGAAATATAGATCAGATGAAAACTAATAACCTTTTAAAAGTTGTCCAGAAGGCACTAACTTTCCAATGTGTTTTACAAAGTATATCCTGCCCTCTTCTGGCTTCTAGGAGCTAATAATGTAACTAAGTACATACTTAACACCTGCACGCTCAATAGTTTTAGGTGTTGTTCACTAATAATAGCAATCTGGATAGCTAGTGTTAGCTTTAGGTGTTGTTTGCTAATAATAGCAATCTCGAAAGTTAGAGTTAGCTTTAGGTGTTGTTCGCTAATAATGGCAATCGGGAATGCTAGTGTTAGCTATAGGTGTTGTTTGCTAATAATAGCAATCTGGATAGCCAGTGTTAGCTTTAGGTGTTGTTCGCTTATAGCAATCAGAATAGCCAGTGTTAGCTTTAGGTTTTGGTTGCTCATAATAGAAATCTGGATATCTAGTGTTAGCTTTAGGTGTTGTTCGCAAGTAATAGCAATTTGGATAGCTAGTGTTCACTTTAGGTGTTGTTTGCTAATAATAGCAATCTGGATAGCTAGAGCTAGCTGTCATTGAATGTAAATTCTATCATGGACTGCTTTTGTATGATTCTGATAAAGCACGTTCCCCAGTGGGGCCCCCCCCCCCTCTATTTCAATTTTCCTATTAAATTGTTACAAGTACACCTCTGCATAACATTGTATCTTTGTTAACATTAAACAAAAAGAAAAAAAAAGAAATATAGCTCAAATGAAAACAAAGTATAACTTTTTAAAAGAGGCTGTTGTCCAAAAGGTGCTAACTTTCCAATTTATTTTACACGGTATTTATCCCGCTTTGTTCCGGCTTCTAAGAGCTAAAAATGTAACTAAGTACGTACTTAACACCTGCATGCGTATTAGCTTTAAGTGTTGTTCGCTAATAATAGCAGTCTGGATAGCTAGTGTTAGCTTTCAGTGTTGTTTGCTAATAATAGCAATCTGGAAAGCTAGTTATGGCTTTAGGTGTTGTTCGCTAATAATAGCAATCTGGATATCTAGTGTTAGCTTTAAGTGTTGTTCGTTAATAATAGCAATCTGGATAGCCAGCGTTAGCTTTAGGTGTTTTAGCTAATTATAGCAATCTAGATAGCTAGTGTTAGCTTTAGGTGTTGTTCGCTATTAATAGCAATCTGGAAAGCTAATGCAGCTTTAGGTGTTGTTCACTAATAATAGCAATCTGGATAGCTAGTGTTATAGATGTTGTTCGCTAATAATACAAATCTGGTTAGCTAGTGTTATAGATGTTGGTCGCTAATTACAGCAATCTGGTTAGCCAGTGTTATCTTTAGGTGTTGTTTGCTAACAATGCAAATCTGGTTAAATAGTGTTAGCTTTAGGCGTTGTTCACCAGTAATAGTAATCTAGATATACAGTAGGGGTGCGGGAAATAATTGATTCGAATTTGAATCACGATTGAATCGCGATTCTCACGTTGTGCGATTCAGAATCGATTTTCATTTTTAGAACATCTATTTTTTTTTTAGTAGTCCAACAAAACAATACACAGCAATACCATAACAATGCAGTTCAATTCCAAAACCAAACCTGACCCAGCAACACTCACAACTGCAATAAACAGAGCAATTGAGGAGACACAAACACGACACAGAACAAACCAAAAGTAGTGAAACAAAAATGAATATTATCAACAACAGCATCAATATGAGTTATAATTTCAGCATAGCAGTGATTAAAAATCCCTCATTGACATTATCATTAGAGATTTTTAAAAATAAAAAAAAGAACAATAGTGTCACAGTGGCTTACACTTGCATCGCATCTCATAAGCTTGACAACACACTGTGTCCAATATTTTCACAAAGATAAATTAAGTAATTATATTTTTGGTTCGTTTAATAGTTAAAAAAAATGTACGTTATTGCAATCAGTTGATAAAACATTGTCCTTTACAATTATAAAATATTTTTATGAAAATCTACTACTCTGCTTGCATGTCAGCAGACTGGGGTAGATCCTGCTGAAATCCTGTATCAGATGAATAGAGAATCCTTTTAAATAGGGAAAAAAATCATTTTTGAATCGAGAATCGTGTTGAATTGAAAAAAATCGATTTTGAATCTAATCGTGACCCCAAGATTCAATATTGAAACAAATCGTGGGGCACCCAAAGATTCGCAGCACTAATATACAGTCTTAGCATTAGGTGTTGTTCGCTAATAAAAGCAATCTGGATAGCTAGTTAAAACTTTAGGTATTGTTCGCTAGTAACAGCAATCTGAATAGCTGGTGTTAGCTTTAGGTGTTGTTTGCTGATAATAGCAATCTGGATGGCCAGTGTTAGCTTTAAGTGTTGTTCGCTAATAATAGCAATCTAGATAGCTAGTGTTAGCTTTAGGTATTATTCGCTAATAATAGCAATCCAGATAACCAGTGTTATCTCTAGGTGTTGTTCTGTAATAATAGCAATCTGGTTAGCTAGTGTTAGCTGTAGGTGTTCGCCAATAATAGCAATGTTGATAACAAGTGTTAGCTGTAGGTGTTGTTCGCTAATGATAACAATCACGGTAACTAGTGTTAGCTGTCATTGAATGTCTATTCTATCATGGACTGCTTTTGTATGGTACTGATAAAGCATGTTCCCCACTATTTGAAAATAACAGCTCAAAACTAATGATACTCTTACTCGAGTACAATGTTTTGCTACTTTCAGCTCCTTTAACTCACAATTTGTGTTTGATGACTCACTCAAGATAAGCCCGGCTCCTGTTATCAGCTTGAGAGCGTTCCGCCGTTGTATTTTTTTCTCCACTAATGAACTTGTCAACGCGGGCTCAGACGTGTCATCAGTAAGTCAGACCGCAGACAAACGCTTACCAAGAACACGTTTGTTCACGCCGCGTGATCAGTCGTGCGTTTCGACGCCGCCGAGCGAATTAGATTAGCGTGGAAAGTGATTCGGGTGGCGGTCCAGTGCGTCTCCCCGGGTGGCTTTTAGTGTGAGTCCTTCAGCTGATGTTGCACAAAACGCCGCTAAAGTCCCCTGACCTTTCCGGTCTTACTGTGGGGAGGGAGGGAAAGCGAAGACTCCGCTGAGAGCTCACTTACTGCTTATTACATAATCTGTTCTTATTGGCCACAGACCTTCTGATGCTGCTGCAGTTGGATTCTCTTCAGCTCCCATTTAACTTGCTTCTCCTCATTTTTTTCACACGCCAAAAGAAGCGAAAATATAAATACAAAATCTATTTTTAGCTTATTGTTTTACATTTTTTGAGAAATAAACACACAACTTTTTTTTTTCGTCAAGCTGAAACACCACATAAAAAAATACAGAACATTAGTATTGGATAGAGTTTATTCATACCATAACGTGGAAATGTAGTGCAGATACAAAAAGTCCACAAAATATAAGGTAAAACACAGGGAAATATTAAAGAAGCCAAGGGACATAAAATATTTGAAAAGAGCACAAACAGCTGTTACTTCAGCGGTGCCATTTCGTATTATAGCTACAAAAGTAAAACAACAAATTAGCAAGAAATAATAAATTTTCAATTGCTCCATGCATAGACAAACAACAAAACAGAAACACAATTTGAACACTGCTGTGGTGGAAGGTAGCAGGAGAGACAGGAAGAGACCCAACAAAGCAACCAAGCGAGCCAACTCCATCCTAGACTGCCCACTAGCTCTCCGTCAATATCCAGTCCGCACGGATGAGCAAGAATCAGTCCAGGAAGAGCGCCGTGAAGCTTGTTCATCCCGACGCTCGACGCTAGCTCCGCAGCCCTCGTGTCTTCCTCCGGTCTCTCTACTCGGACTGTGGTGTGACAGAGAACTGGCCGCTGGTCTAAGGTGCAAAACATTACCATGGGCAAAAGACTCCCCCGAGGGAGATTTCAAAGGCAGATGTTTCAAAAGAGGGCAACAAAAAGAACAGGAGAATACCCAAGAGCACGGAACTCCCCTACAGCGGTGCCATCTTGGCAAAAATCCATAAAAAAATTTGATTGAGAATCAATTCTTGATTCTACGCAATTCTCATTTCAAAATCATTAGAAACAAATCACAGTTTGTGTTGAAATTCATTGATTATGCAAACCAATTGTTGCAGCAGCTGTCTGGGTGGTAACTATTACATATGGTACATTTTATATTGCTACTATGGTGCATTTTCCGTCTACTTAAAGGGGAACATTATCACAATTTCAAATGGGTTAAAAACAATTAAAAAAAAGTTCCCAGTGGCTTGTTGTATTTTTGGAATTTTTTTTCAAAATGTTACCGGTCCCGGAATATCCCCCAAAAAAGCTTTAAAGTGCCTTTTTTTCGCTCTCTGCGAAGACACTATCCATTTTCCTGTGACGTCACACAGTGCTGCCAATGTAAAAAACAATGGCGAATAGCACAGCAAGATATAGCGACATTATATCGGATTCAGACTCGGATTTCATCGCCTTAAGCGATTCAACAGATTACGCATATTTTGAAAACGGATGGTTGGAGTATGAAAGTATTGAAGAAGAAACTGAAGCTATTGAGCGAATAGCTATTGACGCTATTTATAGCCATAGCATGGCTGAATAGCTGCGTTAGCATCGCCGGTAAAATGTGCGGACCAAACGATCAGGACTTTGGCATCTTGTGACACTGGAGCAACTTAAATCCGTCGATTGGTAAGTGTTTTTTTCGCATTAAATGTGGGTGGAAGGAAACGTAATATAGTTGCAAATGCATCTGCAGGTTATCCATACATCTCTGTGCCATGTCTGCTTTAGCACCGCCGGTAAATAGCATGTTAGCATCGATTAGCGTAGCATGTTAGCATCGATTAGCTGGCAGTCACGCCGCGACCAAATATGTCTGATTAGCACATAAGTGAACAACATCAACAAAACTCACCTTAGTGATTTTGTTGACTTTATCGTTGCAAATGCATCTGCAGGTTATCCATACATCTCTGTGCCATGTCTGTCATCGCTGGTTAAATGTGCAGACACTCCGGCACATTCAATGGGGGCCTGGCGGCAGACACTTTTGCATCTTCGGTGCAACTTGAATCCCTCCCTGTTAGTGTTGTTACACCCTCCGACAACACACCGACGAGGCATGATGTGTCCAAGGTTCCAAAAAATAGTAGAAAAAACTGAAAATAAAAGAGCTGAGACCCGGTGTTTGCAATGTGTTACCTCGGTGATGTCACGTTCTGACGTCATTGCCAAAAGAGCCATAAACAGAAAGGCGTTTAATTCGCCAAAATTCACCCATTTAGGGTTCGGAAATCGTTTAAAATAAAGATGAGGTCTTTTTTCTGCACCATCAAGGTATATATTGACGCTTACATAAGTCTGGTGATAATGTTCCCCTTTAATACATGCATTACCCTATCCATCCTAACCCTTTCCATCCCTTGTAACTGAGCTACTGTGTGGAACAATTCCTCTTGTGGATCAATAATGTTTGTCTAAGTCTAAGTCTAAGTCTAAGATTTAAGCATTGAAAGTGAAAATAAAAAAATATATGACCTTTAAGACTTTAATGACTGAAACCCTTTCAAGTCCTCGAACCTATGGCGTTCATAACGTTAAAAGACTCCCTGAGAGTTAAAATGTCTTAAGATAATTTAATCATAACACATTTATCATAACATAACCAACACTATTAATTTCCATAACAAGTTATGTACACATGTGTTTTAGGAACTTTACCATTAAGTTAAAACTATTCACTGCGCTCAGAAGACCCAACTCTTCAATCCTTGACTTCAAAAAGCTGATTTGATGTAAAGTTCTGGACAAAAAATAAATAAAAAAATCTTTGTAGCCTGACCGCTTTGACGACTACTCTAACCCCGCTGTGTCAAACGGTTAGATAGTCTGGTTCATGGAAAAACTGTCGGGACCATCAGAGCAGGCTGTGATTTGCGTCCCCCCGCAGCCTGATTATCTCATCACATGTGCGGAGCCTCTTCATGTTTTGCTTCAGTAGTTTATTAAAAAAATAAAATAAAATAAAAAGATAAAAAAATAAAATAAAAATCAGACCATTTGATGTTTCCGGCTTGGTGAGAAAAGACAGCCGAGTGTGAAGCGAGTTCAATGATGTGCAGTTCGCACAGTTCAATGATTCATTGCATTGTTAGGCGTCTACTGTGTGCATTTATGGGGGGAAGTTGAATAAAAAGTCTTTACAAGCACAAAACATGAAGGCTCTTGAAAGATGTTTTATGTTACGGAGAACCCCAAACTCATTTTTATGGGTTATTTTGTTGGCTGCTTGGATTCGCCAACAGCAAAGCCCATTTAAATTGCATTACGGGTATAATTAATCATTATAATATTATAGTCTCATTAAAGGGGATTCCGGCTTCCCAGCATGCCTTGAGGCACCTTTAAATAGATGTTTAACGGGAAACTGCACTTTTTTAAATGTTGTCTCTCATTTACAAGCCTTATGCACAAAACTCAAATCCAGTGAAGTTGGCATGTTGTGTATATGGTAGATAAAAAAAATAATATATCCATCCATCCATTTTTTACCGCTTGTCCCTTTTGGGAGTTGCAGGGGGTGCTGGAGCCTATCTCAGCTGCATTCAGGTGGAAGGTGGGGAACACCCTGGACAAGTCGCCACCTCATCAAAAATACAATGATTTGCGAATCCTTATCAACTTATATTCAATTGAATGGACCGCAAAGACAAGATACCAAACATTCAAACTGGTAAACGTTATTTTTTGCAAATATTAGCTCATTTGGAATTTGATGCCTGCAACAAATTTCAAAAAAGCTGTCACAAGTGGCAAAAACAACTGAGAACGTTAAGGGATGCTCATCAAATACTTATTAGGAACATCGCACAAGTGAACTGGCTAATTGGGAACAGGTGGGTGCCACGATTGGGTATAAAAGCAGCTTCCATGAAATGCTCAGTCATTCACAAACAAGGAAGGAGCGAGGGTCACCACGTTGTTGAACAAATGCCAGAGAAAACTGTTTAAGAACAAAATTTCTCAACCAGCTATTGCAAGGAATTTAGGGGTTTCATCATTGACGGTCTGTAATATCATCAAAAGGTTCAGAGAATCTAGAGAAATCACTGCACATAAGTAGCAAGGCTGAAAACTAACATTGCATGCCCGTGACCTTCAATCCCTCAGGCGGTACTGCATCAAAAAGCGACATCAGTGTGTAAAGGATATAACCACGTGGGCTCAGGAACACTTCTGAAAACCACTGTCAGTAACTACAGTTTGTAGTTATTGGCTCTAATATGCAAAGCGAAAGCCATTTATCAACAACACCCAGAAATGGTGTCAGCTTCGCTGGGCCCGAGCTCATCTAAGAGGGACTGACGCAAAGTGAAAAAGTGTTCTCTGGCCTGACATGTCCACATTTCAAATTGTTTTTGGAAACCGTGGACGTTGTGTCCTCCGAACTTTTCATGATCCACGTCTTGGATCATGACATATTCTGGTTTTGGTTTTGTTTATTATCACATTCTTTCTAGTATTTGTCTTCCTCAGTTCTTTGTGGCACTTCCTGGTTTTGTTCCGTTGTCATAGTTACCCGTTTAGTGTCACCTGTCTCTCCTTTGATCACGCGCACCTGCCCTTGATTATTTATCTCCCTATTTAAGACCGCCTTTGTTTGACATTTTTTCTTGGACTCTTGTTTGCTTCACACTACAGTTGACGTCGCTCTTTCCAGCCTTGTGGTAACTACCTTCGTGTACATTAGCTTCCATGCTATTTCAGTTGTTTGTCCCTAGCTCATGCTAGCGCTTTCTGTTTTGTTTGTTAGTGCCTTCGAGCAAGTGTTTTTGGTTCTTAGCCTGTTTTAGTTAGTAAAAATAAATTATTTTTCCTACCTCACGCTGTGTCCATCTTCGCTGCACCCACGAGAGAACAACTCGTCACCACAATGCCACCAAGACGTCACAGAACCAAAGAGGAAAAGAACCATCC
Organism: Nerophis ophidion; assembly: GCF_033978795.1. Taxonomy (NCBI): domain Eukaryota; kingdom Metazoa; phylum Chordata; class Actinopteri; order Syngnathiformes; family Syngnathidae; genus Nerophis; species Nerophis ophidion. Next base: position 26,760,837 of record NC_084617.1, read on the forward strand.
GGCTTTGTATACATGCTGGTAAGTATGTAGTAACATTCATAATAACATGTAATATTTCCATAGTTTGCTTGTTTTAAGCAGACGGCTGAGTATTGACGGCACTACTAATCATTACAGGCTTCAGGAGAGAAAACAAAAACAACTTTGGCACAGATGATCAGAAACGTATATTTTTGAGCCTGAATATAAGGAGGATGATCTACAAATTTTGGAAGCTGTGCGCTTAACAGATGGTGTTTTACTGAAACACTAAGCACCATATAGCAGTATTGCTAAGTGCTAAACAAGATATACAAACTATGAACATAATAAAACAACCACTTACTGTACAATGTCTGCTCTCACTAGGATGCAGACTGTTGGGATGTTTATATCTTCCCGTTTAGTGAAAAATTCATCATAATCTCACAAAGGGTCAAAAGAAGTGCTGCAAACAAGTGTGTTTGTGTCTTTTTCGCCATCTCCAGGTCTAAGTCGAATGCCAAAGTTGACAGCCTTCTCGGTTTATGCCCACAACCTTCTACTATCCAGGTGAAAGATATGATTTATAATCTAGAATTAACTTAAACCAACTCAGAGGCGATGCAGCAGCTCAGCATGTCAATATAGCAGCTTAAGCTGGTTAACTCTCTGCGGTCACGACAGCGCTAAAAGTAGTTCCTCTGAGTAAGCGCTTGTAATGACAATATCGAGAATACTTGGTTAGTATTCAGGTGACAAGATTTAAATGGAGTACTGTTGGTGGTTTGTGGATGTTTTTCGAGGGATTTATGGGCACAGTAGTGTGATGTCATTAGCTGCATTGTTAGTCACCTAATACTTGTCATATTTAGGAGTTAGAATTCATTAAAAAAACAAAAACATATGTTCTTGTCTTACATAATAACTTTGCAAAATAAATAACATTCCCAAAAAAGTGCAGTTCCCTTAACGCATAATCATGAGGTTATGTACCACACCATAAAGCAGGTGTTTGTTTATGCGTTGTGCTAAATTACTTGTCACGCTGTTGGAATATGTCAGGTTCAAACACCGAAGACATGTATTAAACGAGACAAGAAACAAGGAATCAGGCAGAGACAGAGTTCAATTTAGCTCATGAGGAGAACACATAGAGCTGCACACTCAGTCGCAGTCTCGCCCTATGCTCTAAGGCAGTGGTTCTCAAACTTTTTTCAGTGATGTACCCCCTGTGAAATTTTTTTTAATTCAAGTACCCCCTAATCAGAGCAAAGCATTTTTGGTTGAAAAAAAGAGATAAAGAAGTAAAATACAGCACTTTGTCATCAGTTTCTGATTCATTAAATTGTATAACAGTGCAAAATATTGCTCATTTGTAGTGGTCTTTCTTGAACTATTTGGAAAAAAGATATAAATATAACAAAACATTTGTTGAAAAATAAACAAGTGATTCAATTATAAATAAAGATTTCTACACATAGAAGTAATCATCAACTTAATTCTCAACATTTCTTCACAAAAATAGAAATCTTTAACATCAATATTTACGTATGGAACATGTCCACAAAAATGAATATTGCATTGTTGCATTTCTTTTCACAGTTTATGAACTTAAATTCATGATTTGTTGAAGTATTATTCGATAAATACATTTATAAAGGATTTTTTGAATTGTTGCTATTTTTAGAATATTTAAAAAAACAATCTCAAGTGCCCCCAGGGGTACGCGTACCCCCATTTGAAAACCACTGCTCTAAGGTACAGCTCCCGCGTTCCTCTATTTATTCAGAGGTTCCCCTATCAACATCACTGAGGCCACCTCTGAAAGGAGTGTTCAAACTTATCATGCAAAGCAGCTCCAGTACGCACAATACGTGCCGGAATATGCTGGGGGCCTTGTGATTTCGCCTTGTCTCTGCTTCGTCTGCGTGCTGTCGTCTTACCTTCGTTGAGGTACTTGAAGTCCTTGGCTGTTAGCGGGCTCAAACAAAGATAACATTTGCGGCTGATGCCACCCCTCATATGCCGTGGAGGATAAGAAGTTTTGTCCTTGCTCAGATATACAAACCCTGTTTCCATATGAGTTGGGAAATTGTGTTAGATGTAAATATAAACGGAATACAATGATTCGCAAATCATTTTCAACCCATGTTCAGTTGAATATGCTACAAAGACAACATATTTGACTTTCAAACTGATAAACATTTTTTTTTTTTTTTGCAAATAATCATTAACTTTAGAATTTGATGCCAGCAACACGTGAAAAAAAAGTTGGGAAAGGTGGCAATAAATACTGATAGAGTTGAGAAATTCTCATCAAACACTTATTTGGAACATCCCACAGGTGTGCATGCTAATTGGGAACAGGTGGGTGCCATGATTGGGTATAAAAGCAGCTTCCATGAAATGCTAAGTAATTCACAAACAAGGATGAGTTGAGGGTCACCACTTTGTATGCAAATTGTCGAACAGTTTTCGAACAACATTTCTCAACGAGCTATTGCAAGGAATTTGGGGATTTTACCATCTACGGTCCATATAATCATCAAATGGTTAAGAGAATCTGGAGAAATCACTGCACGTAAGCGATGATATTACGGACCGTTGATCCCTCAGGCGGTACTGCATCAAAAACAGACATCAGTTTGTAGAAGATATCACCACATGGGCTCAGGAACACTTCATAAAACCACTGACAGTAACTGCAGTTGGTCGCTACATCTGTAAGTGCAAGTTAAAACTTTACTATGCAAAGCGAAAGCCATTTATCAACAACACCAAGGAACGCCGCTGGTTTTGCTGGACCCGAGATCATCTAAGATGGACTAGTGCAAAGTGGAAAGGTGTTCTGTGGTCTGACGAGTCCACATTTCAAATTATATTTGGAAACTGTGGACGTGGTGTCCTCTGGAACAAAGAGGAAAATAACCATCTGGATTGTAATAGGCGCGAAGTTCAAAAGCCAGCATCTATTATGTGTGGAGAGGGGGCGTGTTCCACGCGTTCCCTGTGGGCGGGGTGTGTGCAGGGGCCGGCCATGAAGCAGCCAACAGGGGAGTGGATACCTCAGCTGGAACGAGTTCTCTAACCACCTGTTCCCTTTATTAGCAGCGCTGGAGTCTATGAGGGAGGGCAGACGAGCGAGAGAACCGAGAGCTGAAAAGATGGAGAGAGACTGGAACAAGATTGATATGTAAAGAAAATAAAACTGTGTCAAACCTGCATCCTGCGACTGTGTGGTACTGTTGGCCGAAGAGCCCGGGAGAAGACGAAGGAAACGTCCACAGATGGTATGGGGGTGTATTAGTGCCCAAGGCATGGGTAACTTACACATCTGTGAAGGCACCATTAATGCTGAATGGTCCATACAGGTTTTGGAGCAACATATGTTTTCATCCAAGCAACGTTATCATGGACGCCACTGCTTATTTTAGCAAGACAATGCCAAGCCACGTGTTACAACAGCTTGGTTTCATAGTAAAAGAGTGCGGGTACTTTCCTGGTCTGCCTGCAGTCCAGACCTGTCTCCAATCGAAAATGTGTGGTGCATTATGAAGTGTAAAATACGACAGCGGAGACCCCGGACTGTTGAACGACTAAAACTCTACATAAAACAAGAATGGGAAAGAATTCCACTTCCAAAGCTTCAACAATTAGTTTCCTCTGTTCTCAAACGTTTATTGAGTGTTGTTAAAAGAAAAGATTATGTAACATAGTGGTGAACATGCCCGTTCCCAACTACTTTGGCACATGTTGCAGCCATGAAATTCTAAGTTAATTATTATTTGCAAAAAAAAAATAAAGTTTATGAGTTTGAACATCAAATATCTTGTCTTTGTAGTGCATTCAACTGAATAAGGGTTGAAAAGGATTTGCAAATCATTGTATTCCGTTTATATTTACATCTAACACAATTTCCCAACTCATATGGAAACGGGGTTTGTAGAAGTCTAACTTGAGCACGAAAGATAATAACTATAGCAACGGCCTTTAAGCATAAGAGTTGTGTGATAACTTATTTATAATTATTCTAACAGAATGTTGTTACGTTTTTATTCTAACATTTCTGTGTCCCAATTACAGTTGCAAGTCCAAGACGTTAGATGGCAACCGTGTGTAGTTTATGATGTTTTGTTGTTGTTGTTGTTTTTGTTGCGCCCTAAAACGTGTTAATGCTTTAAATATTGGATATATTACGCAGCGGCTGTTTTATTGTAATGTGCATCTTTGTGTACTTTTCATTAACACAAAATCGCTATTGCTAATCAGTCCCCTGTCAATAGCAAAGCCAATGTTCATTAGCATCAAGCTTGTGCATATTTCGAAAAATAGAGTCTTACTTTATTTATGATGGAATGTTTTTACTCTAACATGTCAAAGTCCTAATTCCATTAGTTGCAAATGTAATACGTTAGATGAAAGCCATGTTTAAATTATGGTGTTTTGTTGTAGCGCCCTAAAAAGTGTTAATGCTGGAAGTATTGTACTTATTACGGACCAGCTGTTTGATTGTAACGTGCATATTAGTTGTGGTTTTCATCAAAACATTTGGAGGTGTTGAAATTAAAATGTAAAATAGCTCATGTTAATCAGTAGCATATCAATAGCAAAGCCGATGTTTTAGCATCAAGTTAGCCCATTAAAAAAAAAAGTGGAGTCTTACTTTATTCACGTTGGAACGTTTTTACGTTTCTATTCTAACATTTCTGAATCTCAATTACTGTTGCAAGTCCAAGACGTTAGCTGGCAGCCGTGTTTAGTTTATGGTGTTTAATTGTTGTTGCACCCTAAAAAGTGTTAACACTGTAATAGTTGGACTCATTATGCACCAGCTGTTTAATTGTAATGTTTATCTTAGTTGTACAGTAGTTTTCATGAAAAAATTTAGAGATGATGTAATTGCCATTTACAATCGCTAATGCTAATCAGTAGCGTGTCAATAGCAAAGCCATTGCATATTAGCACCAAGCGAGCACATTTTTAGAAAAGTGGAGTTATATTTTATTTATGTTGGAACGTTTTTCCCTTTTCATTCTTGTATTTACATTTTTAAGTCCAAGAAAACAGATGGCAGCCGTGTTTATTTTATGGTGTTTTTGTTGTTGTTGCTGCACCCTAAAAAGTGTTAATACTGTAAGTATTTTACCTATTACGCATCAGCTGTTTAATTGTAACGGGCATCTTAGTTGTAGTTTTCATCAACACATTTAGGGGTGTTGAATTCGCTATGTAAAATCGCAAATGCTAATCAGTCACCTGTCAATAGCAAAGCCAATGTTTTTTTAGCATCAAGCTAGCACAATTTTAGAAAGGTGGAGTTTTACTTTATTCATGTTATTACGTTTTTATTCCAACATTTCTGAGTCCCATTTACAAATGCAAGTCCAAGATGCTGGATGGCAGCTGTGTTTAGTTTATGGTGTTTTGTTGTTGCGCCATAAAAAGTATTAATACTGTAAGTATTTTACTTATTACGCACCAGCTGTTTGATTGTAACCTGCATCTTAGTTGTAGTTTTCATCAAAAGAATTTGGAGGTGTAGTAATTGCCGAGTAAAATCAATAATGCTAATCAGTAGCGTGCCAATAGTAAAGCCAATGTGTATTAGCATAAAGCTAGCACATTTTTTTTTAGAAAAGTGGAGTTTTATTTCATTCACGTTGGAACGTTTTTACATTTTTATTCTAATATTTACTGTTTTAAGTCCAAGACGATAGATAGCAACCGTGTTTAGTTTATGGTGTTTTGTTGTTGTTGCTGCGCCTTAAGAAGTGTCAATACTGTAAGTATCGCACTTATTACGTACCGGCAGTTTAATTGTAACGTGCATATTAGTTGTAGTTTTCATCAACACATTTGGAGGTGTTGAAATCGCAATTTAAAATACCTAATGCTAATTAGTAGTATATCAATAGTAAAATTAATGTTTTAGCATCAAGCTTGCAAATTTTAAAACATGTGGAGTCTTACTTTATTCACGTTGGAATGTTTTTACATTTTTATTCTAACATTTCTGGATTTCATGAGTCCAAGACCTTAGCTGGCAGCCGTGTTTTGTTTATGGTGTTTTATTGTTTTTGCACCCTAAAAAGTGTTAATGCTGTAAGAATTAGACTCATTACACACCAGCTGTTTGATGGTAATGTGCATCTTAGTTGTAGTTTTCATCAAACATTGGAGGTGTTGAATTTGCAATGTAAAATCACAAATGCTAATCATTACCTGTCAATAGCAAAGCCAATGTTTTTTTATCATCAAGCTTGCGCATATTTTAGAAAAGTGGAGTTTTACTTTGTTTACATTGGAACATTTTTACTTTTTTATTCCAACATTTCTGAATCTCAATTACAGTTGCAAGTCCGAGACGTTAGATGGCAGCCATGTTTAGTTTATGGTGTTTTGTTATCACGCCCTAAAAAGTGTTAATACTGTAAGTATTGTACTTATCACGCACCAGCTGTTTGATTATAACGTCCATCTTAGTTGTAGTTTTCACAAACAAATTTGGAGGTGTAGTAATTGCCGTGTAGAATCGCTAATGCTAATCAGTAGCGTGTCAATAGCAAAGTCAATGTATATTAGCATCAAGCTATTAAAAAAAAAAAAGACTCCGGCTCCAAACCCAATACTGTTCAAAGCTTTTTGAACTGAACCACCCGCTTGTCAGATTATTTTTTTTATACGCCACATGGCATGGCACACCAAATGTCGATCCGCTCAGTTTGTTGCCTCCGTCGCCATGGTAACGTCGTATTAATTTCACACATTCTGTGACACTACCACAGCTCAAGGAGCGTATCTTGTATGACTTGGTTGCGGTGGTTATGAACTTTAATCACTTAAGAATCAGAGGTATACATAGTTTGTGGCAAAATATTTTTGGAGTAGCATGGAGACCTTGTTTTTCCCTTAGTTCTTAATGAACAGTTGTCTTCAAGAAGTTATGAAGGAAGACAGAGGACCTTTGTCACTAAATGACTTGTCAACAAACGAGTCCATGTTGTACTGATTGAGGTGGAAGAGTTTGAATTGGTTGATTGGTTGGTCGGTTGAACATGCATTCATCTACACAATGCCAAAGTCAAGACAAGGAATGATTTACCTCTTTTCCGTTCAGTAGCAATTACTCACTCAGTTAATTCACGTCCTCTTCTCAACATGTACACAATTTGGCTCCATAAAAAATAAAGTTATACATACGTTGTTGAATAAGAGATCAATAAGATCATGTAATTTTTCACTGAATTGAAAATGTATCAGAATTTTTCCTTTTAATTTGTAAACGGTGGTTTATATATGTACAGGCAGTCTTTGAATGGTACAAAATAATGTAAATCGAATCAATGAGCTTTGCAGTGATAGCACAGCAATTACTTATATGACACAATCTAAACAACCTTCCCTAGTCATAGTGCATAAAAAAAAACAACAACCTAAACTCAGCAAACAAGGTCACACATAACACAAACACGCTCACTGAACTTTGTGGATATTATGAAAAACCCCGCGACCCCAAAAGGGAATAAGCGGTAGAAAATGGATGGATGGATGAAAAACATCCAAACACCATCAAAATATCAAAATTTCACCAATTTAAATTCATCACAATGCATGATGGGAAAAAAGTAAAACACTCTCCACACACGTATTTATGTTTGGTGCATTTTAGCTGCTTGATATTTCTGACTGATTATGAAGGGTTGTCAAAAAGGTAAACAAGGTAGGAGTCCACCTACTCTTATAATCCAATTATATTAAATATACATCTGTTATTAGCTTAGTGGCTTCGTGGTTAGAGTGTCCGCCCTGAGATCGGTAGGTCATGAGTTTAAACCAGGGGCGTCGCCAGAGATATTTCACTGGGGCACGTGCCCCACTGTTGATCTGCAGTGCCCCAGTAAAAATTTCACCAATAAAAAAAAAAAACGCTTCATAGTTTTAAGTCTACATAACATAAACAACAGTGTACATACTACTTAGTATGGTAATTAATTGCTACTGTATTCACTCGACGAAACCGTGAGCACATGGCTACTTAATATGGTAATTTATTCACGTATGGATCTAGACTTCGGTTGAGAGAGAGAGGGAGAGAGAGAGAGGGAGAGAGAGAGAGGGGGGGGGATTCGAATCACTGCGTGAGGTAGGTGACGTTAGCCAACAACAATTTGTTAATTACAATATTTTGATTTTGATTTGACTCAAACTGTAACTCCTAGATGGATTTAAGAAAGTTATTCGCCCGCAGCAGAGAAGAAGCGAGGAATGAGAGATGTAAGTGAAGTCCTAGCTAGCTAGGCAACATTGTCTTAAGTTGATGCTAAGTTAGCTAACGTTCTTCCTTGTATCAAGACAAACATATTCATTTGCTGTACGAGCTGTCGGGGAATTTCCAATGAACATGAAACATAATGTTGGTTATTGTCTGCTGGTTCTGCATCAATGATGATTTGGAGTAAGCATGTGTGAGTTGAGTGCTTCTCAAATGGTTTATCTTCAGGGAGAAAAACATTTTTCAATATCATCAAGTCGTGAGCCAAATTTTTAAATCATTCAAGTTTATTTCACAGAAAAATAGCACAGTAGACTTGTCTTCTTAATCTGTGTGACTTTGACTAAAATAATCTTGTTTTTTCACCAGAAAAATGGCTACAGCTAAAGCATCTGGTTTTGTTTCCAGAAAAAATATTAACATTTCTGTATTTGTTTTCAGAAAGATGGCTGAAAATATCGGGTTTTGTTGCCCCATTTAGATTTAAAAAAAATACATTTCCATGTCTGTCCTGAGTCCTCCTCCAACTTTTTAGTCGGTTTGCCTTTTGCTAAAATACTCACTAATAGTCACTAGAAAAATGGCTAAAAATATCTGGTTTTGTTGCCACAATTTGATTTTTTTCTCCCTAAACTTTTTTGTTTTTCATGCACACATCTGACTGCGACTCACTGAAAATGACACACAATCCACTTTTATGTCACGACCCAGCAGTTGGGAACCACTGGTCAACTGTATAACAGTTACTGTAATATTTCCATGTCTGTCCAGAGTGATTGACCACTTTGCAAAAATGAAAAGGAAACGTTACAGTTTACTTCTCAGAAAATGATTCCCTGAACAGACACACAACAGTTGTTCATTTATTCTACTACTGTGGCTTTATTGTTTTGTGTATATTTTATAGTTTTGTGTATCTGAAATAGGATTAGCCACATTGCCATAAATGGAAATTAAATAATATAAAATAACCCAGAGATGTAGGGGTGCTTTATTTTTTGTTTTACTTTTGGAGATGTTAAATTTACAGATGATTACTGCAATATATATTTGAAAAAAATTCATTGCTCTTCCTTTTTGCTTTTACCAGTAGCAGTTTAGAAGTCTGGAGTAAAAAAGACCACAAGTAGGTCAAATGCATTAGTTAATTTCAGGTGGTTGATCAAAGATCCATACAACATGATCTGATATGATTTCATAGTTTAAAGCACTATTTATGTATTTTTTATGATAAATAAGTGCTAAAAATGTTTTTGGTTGCGCGTTTTGCACGCTCACATGAATTATTTGTGCCCCAGGTGTGCCCCAGTACAGTATTAGGTCTAGTGACGCCCCTGGTTTAAACCCTGGCCAAGTCATACCAAAGACTAAAAAAATGGACCTATTACCTCCCTGCTTGGCACTCAGCATCAAGGGTTGGAATTGGGGGTTAAATTCAACAAAAATTACACCTGGGCGTACCCACCGCTGCTGCTCACTGTTCTCCTCACCTCCCAGGGGGTGAACAATGGGATGGGTCAAATGCAGAGGATAATTTCACCACATCTAGTGTGTGTGACTATCATTGGTACTTACTTAAATGTCCGCTTAAATGTGTTGGTCACACCAATACTTCAAATTTTCAAGATTTTACAACGCGTTCATTTTTTGACAAAATTATTAGGGGAACACAAAAAAAATTATACACATCTAAATTCACACACATTCATGTTCATTCTGATTTTTTCAAAAAACAAAAAAGAAAAAGATCTTTCCAAAAATAGCACTGCAATTACTTACAGTATATGACTCAATCCAAACAACCTTCCCTAGTCATGGTGCATAACACTTTATTTTATTTTTTTAAATCAACCGACCTAAAGTCAGAAAAAATGGTCACACATAACACAGCCTGCCCACTGAACTTTGTTGGTATTATGAAAATGGTCACACTGTGACACAGCAGACAGCAGGAATAACAAACAACATATCACTGATTGAAGTGACAAACGTGCCGTCCAAACAATATCCTGTTTGTTGACAAGGAGATACGACAGCCATGGAGGCGCATTCAATTTTGTTATTAAGCAGATGTAACACAATTCGGTGAGCGCTGGCGTCATAGACGACAAACTAAAGCTACCCTCGATGATTTCACACATCACTAAGCAACAGCCCCTGCCTTTTAAAGACACAGACTCCGCACACTACGCTTTTATGCTGAACATCTCTCAAATGAATATGACATATTTATTTTTTATTTTTTTTTAAGTAACGTATACATTACTTTCACTAGTAATTAATTATTTATTAACGAGTAATCCAATTACCTTTTTGGTAAAGTAATTAATCCTTATCACTTGTCGTGATAAGGATGTGTCTTCAACATATATTACAATGTGTACAATTTATATCGGACCTCGCAGTTTGATGTGAAAGTATACTATTTACTGCAGTGGTAAAACCATGTCGACACACAGGCAAGGATGCATTGGCGTGCCCATGTTATTCCAGGCGTACTTTGCACATTTGCTGCAACACGAACCTCAATTACATCAGAGGGAGTGAGGTTGGAAAGTTCCGGCCTGCACGTGCAGTCCAATGCTAAGAGCTGCACTCTCCCCGGGGAATGAAGACGGCACATTGCCGTATTCGCCAGATGTACGTCTTCAAACACCCTGCGGGGATTTGCATGCGCTTATCGCACTCGGCCTCTATATTTACTCTTTAAAAGCTCCATTCCGTCTACATTGCGGGCGCCTTTGGAATAACTGAAGACCGGGAATCGCCGCATCTTCAATAGGAATCTTTTTTTTTACGTCAAAACTGAAGATACTCAAGGACTTCAGTACGACTGTAAAAAGTGTGTGAAAAAGAGGAAGTATAATTTCGCATTAGGCCCACTTTCCCACTAACCCGGGTAAACAATTTCCACCATAAACCTACCGTCATAGATTTAGTTCCTTAGGAACCTTTCAGAGTTTGTCCTAGCTAGGTGGGACTTTTTCCAAGCTACCCTGAACCTTTTTTCGAAGGGTGGGCTGTGCTGTGATTGGTTAAACACCGTTGGGGGCGTTCCTCAAACACATTTTTTTTTCAAACACATGACTTCCATTAAATATGTGCGATATTTGTAAGTTGACACAACGTTGATGTACAACGTTGGATCCACATTGTTGGTTGTCGAAATTAAACGGGAACATTATCACAATTTCAGAAGGGTTAAAACCAATAAAAATTAGTTCCCAGTGGCTTATTTTATTTTTCGAAGTTTTTTTCAAAATTTTACATCTCCCGGAATATCCCTAAAAAAGCTTTAAAGTGCTTGATTTTCGCTATTTGCGATGCCACTGTCCATTTGCCTGTAACGTCACATAGCGATTCCAATACAAACAATGGCGAATAGCACAGCAAGATATAGCGACATTAGCTCGGATTTAGACTCGGATTTCAGCGGCTTAAGCGATTCAACAGATTACGCATGTATTGAAACAGATGGTTGGAGTATGGAGGCAGATAGCAAAACCGAAATTGAAGAAGAAACTGAAGCTATTGAGCGAATAGCTATTGACGCTATTCGGCCACGCTAACGCTAATCTGCGTTAGCATCACCGGTAAAATGTGCACACCAACTGATCAGGACTTTCGCATTGACACTGGATCAATAAGTCAATAACAACAAAACTCACCTTTGTGATTTCGTTGACTTTATCGTTGGGAATGCATCTGCTTTGAGTGTTGCAGGATATCCAGACATTCTTGTCATCTCTGTGCCATCTCTGTCGTAGCATCGCCGGTAAAAACCAAACGAGGGACTTTCGCATCTCTTGACCCTGGAGCAACTTAAATCCGTCGATTGGTAAGTGTTTTTTTGGAATTAAATGTGGATGGAGGGAAAGGCTGGATGTAAATATAGCTACAAATGAGGCATAATGCACACAGCTAGCCTAAATAGCATGTTAGCATCGATTAGTATGCCGTGCTAATCGATGCACATTCTACGTAAATCCACTTGAATCCGTCCATGATCGTGTTGTTACACCCTCCAACAACACACCGAAAAGGCATGATGTCTCCAAGGTATGGAAAACAGTCGAAAAAACGGAAAATAACAGAGGTGATTTGACTCGATGTGGAAGGGAAACATGGCGTTGACGACTGATGTGACGTCATGTTCTGACGTCGTCGCAAAGAGAGCGATAAACAGAAAGGCGTTTACTTGACCAAAATTTACCCATTTAGAGTTCGGAAATCGGTTAAAAAAATATATGGTCTTTTTTCTGCAACATCAAGGTATATATTGACGCTTACACAGGTCTGGTGATAATGTTCCCCTTTAACAAATTTCAACGGTCAAATCGACGTCACAACCTGACATTGAATAAACGTCAAAAAGCATGTTGCTTCAACGTTGTAATTGTGTTGTAGAATATTGGTTGAAAATGCACAAAATTTAAATGGTCAAATCAACATCAGAATCAAACATCGATTAAACGCCATCAAAAAATCACGTTGTTTCAATGTGGTATTTGTGTTGCAGAATATTGGTTGGGAAACGACTAAAACTCAATGGTCAAATCAACATCAGAACCTGACATTGAATAAATGCTGTCAAAAAGCATGTTGCTTCAACGTTGTATTTGTGTTAAAGAATATTGGTTGGAAATTGACAGAATTTGAATAGTCAAATCAGTGTCAGAACCCATCATTGATTAAACATCATCAAAACACATGTTTGTGTGTCGTAGAATATTGGTTGGGAAATGACTAAAATTCAATGGTAAAATCAATGTAACAACCCGACATTGATTACATGTGGTCAAAAAGCATGTTGCTTCAACATTGCATTTGTGTTGTAGAATATTAGTTGGGAATTGACCAAATTTCAATGATCAAATCAATGCCAGAACCCAACATTTATTAAACTTTGTCAAAAAGCATGTTTTAACGTTGTACTTTTGTTGGAGAATATTGGTTGGGAAATGACTAAAATTCAATGGTAAAATCAACATCAGAACCTGACATTGAATAAATGTTGTCAAAAAGCATGTTGTTTCAAAGTTGTATTTGTGTTAAAGAATATTGGTTGGGAATTGACAGAATTTCAATGGTCAAATCAGTGTCGGAAACCAACATTGAATAAACATCATCAAAACACATGCTGTTTTTGTGTCGTAGAATATTGGTTGGGAAATGACTAAAATTCAAGGGTCAAATCAACATCAGAACCTGACATTGATTACATGTGGTCAAAAAGCACTATGTTTCAATGTTGCATTTGTGTTGTAGAATATTAGTTGTGAATTGACCAAATGTCAATGATCAAATCAATGCCAGAACCCAACATTTTTTAAACTTCGTCAAAAAGCGTGTTGTTTTAACGTTGTATTTGTGTTGGATAAATGACCAAATTTCAAAGGTCAAATTAATGTCAGACCCCAACATTGATCAAACTTCGCCAAAAAGCATGTTGTTTCAACGTGTATTTGTGTTGTAGAATATTGGTTGGGAAATGACTAAAATTCAAGGGTCAAATCAACATCAGAACCTGACATTGAATACATGTTTTCAAAAAGCATGTTGTTTCAACGCTGTATTTGTGTTAAAGAATATTGGTTGTAAATTGACAGAATTTCAATCGTCAAATCATGTCAGAACCCAACATTGAATAAATGTCATCAAAACGCATGTTGTATTTGTGTTGTAGAATATTAGTTGGGAAATGAGTAAAATTCAATGGTAAAATCAATATAACAACCCGACATTTTTGATTACATGTGGTCAAAAAGCATGTTGTGGCAATGTTGCATTTGTGTTGTAGAATATTAGTTGGGAATTGACCAAATTTTATTGGTCAAATCGTTGTCAGAACCCAAAATGTATTAAACTTCATCAAAAAGCATGTTGTTTTAACGTTGTATTTGTGTTGGGGAAATGACCAAATCTCAAAGGTCAAATCAATGTCAGAACCCAAAACTGATCAAACTTCGCCAAAAAGCATGTTGTTTCAACGTCTATTTGTGTTCTAGAATATTGGTTGGGAAATGACTAAAATTCAAGGGTCAAATTAACATCAGAACCTGACATTGAATAAATGTTGTCAAAAAGCATGTTGTTTCAATGTTGTGTTTGTGTCTAAGAATATTGGTTGGAAATTGACAGAATTTCAATGGTCAAATCAACGTCAGAACCCAACATTGAATAAACGTCATCAAAACGCATGTTGTATTTGTGTCGTAGAATATTGGTTGGGAAATGACTAAAATTCAATGGTAAAATCAATGTAACAACCCGACATTGATTACATGTGGTCCAAAAGCATGTTGTTTCAACGTTGCTTTTGTGTTGTAGAATATTAGTTGGGAATTGACCAAATGTCAATGATCAAATCAATGCCAGAATCCAACATTTATTAAACTTCGTTAAAAAGCATGTTGTTTTAACGTTGTAATTTTGTTGGAAAATATTAGTTGGGAAATGACTAAAATTCAAAGGTCAAATCAACATCAGAACCTGACATTGAATACATGTTGTCAAAAAGCATGTTGTTTCAACGTTGTATTTGTGTTAAAGAATATTGGTTGGAAATTGACAGAATTTCAATGGTCAAATCAACGTCAGAAACCAACATTGAATAAACGTCATCAAAACGCATGTTGTATTTGTGTCGTAAAATATTGGTTGGGAAATGACTAAAATTTAATGGTAAAATCAATGTAACAACCCAAAATTGATTACATGTGGTCAAAAAGCATGTTGTTTCAACCTTGCATTTGTGTTGTAGCATATTAGTTGGGAATTGACCACATTTCAATGATCAATCAATGCCAAAACCCAACATTTATTAAACTTCGTCAAAAAGCATGTTGTTTCAACGTTGTATTTGTGTTGTAGAATATTAGTTGGGAATTGACCAAATTTTAATGGTCAAATCATTGTCGGAATCCAAAATGTATTAAACTTCATCAAAATGCATGTTGATTTAAAGTTGTATTTGTGTAGGGGAAATGACCAAATTTCAAAGGTCAAATTATTGTCAGAACCCAACATTGATCAAACTTCGCCAAAAAGCATGTTGTTTCAACGTCTATTTGTGTTGTAGAATATTGGTTGGGAAATTACCACAATTCAATGGTCAAATCAACGTCACAACCTGACATTCATTAAACTTTGTCAAAAAGCATGTTGTTTTAATGTTGTATTTGAGTTGCTCAACATCAGGACCTAATTAAACAAGTTTTCAACATTGTTTTAATATCTTGTGCCCGCTGAGTTGACAACTTTAACAAACTTAGTTACAGTTATGTCGCATTTAGTGACCCCTGAGTGTGGGATCAGGGTTTACAGATCTGAATAATACGGTACAGAACTGGACCCCTTTGGTTGAAAGTGGGTTTTGGATTCTCCAAACATTATTCCTGCAAATCCGTCTCCTACCTTGCGAAGCTCCACATCACACAGCGCACATAAATAACCCGCCGTAATACGGGCTTCACAAAAGGCAAGCCGTCTTTTAAAGTAGAGTATTTCAGCATCGAGCAGGCGGTCTCTGAGGCTCAGCCACCCGCCTACGCCGGAGAAACACCTCAGAACTCAGCAACCGTCAATCCAAACCCGACGTGGCTCACAGGTGCCAGCTCCTCTCCGCTTCTTCTCAGCCTCGGAGCATCGATCAAGGCAAACTGCCTGGCAGGGATTCAAAGTGCACTGCAGCACTTTTTTCTATTTTTTTCGCAAAGTCAAACTGACCACTCTCTCAACTTCGTGAAGGTTCAATACCCCAGTGGTGAGTAGGAATATATCGAAGGAAACGTGTCAGCATGTGTGAGGAAAGTAAACACAATCCATTTTAGCTCTTATTATAATGGGGCAAACCTTTTGACTCAGGGCCCAGTCGGATTCCAAAATATATTCAGTGTGAATTTTGCGGATTCTATACCAAATTTGTAGCTAGGATTATGAGCTGAGACCTATTCCAGATGACTTCTGGTGAGAGGCAGGGTGCACCCTGAAAACCCGCCATCAGTGTTTCATATACACATACTGCAAGTATATATATAATGTATTAACATACACCTTCATAACAATATGTAATATGTACAATATACACACTGTAAGTATATATATATATATATATATATATATATATATATATATATATATATATATATATATACCGTATTTCCTTGAATAGCTGCCGGACATGTATTGTGCGCCTGCCTTGAATTACTGCCGGGTCAAACTCGCTCCCCAAATTTATAAGCGCATGCTTACTTTTACCGCCGGGTCAAATTCGTGACGTCACGAGTGACACTTCCCTTGTCGTAAACCAGGGGTCTTGGTCCACAGCCATACAGATCACACTGATGGTTGTGATATAAAACAACTTTAACACTCTTACTAATATGCGCCACACTCTGTGAACCCACACCAAACAAGAATAACAAACACATTTCGGTAGAACATCGGCTCTGTAACACATTATAAACGCAACATAAAAATTACCCAGAATGCCATTCATCGATGACTCTTGGCTATATTATACACCCCGCTAGCACCAAACCCCCCCTCTCCGTGCGTCGGTTAAGGTGGGCGGGGTTGGGGCCGCGTGTGACGAAGTATGCATTGCAATCTCGTATGAGAAGCAGCGAAATGCATGCGTCCGGCTGGCACGCAGATAGCATGGTGTAAAGGTGGGCGTGATGGCATGTTGTAGAGCAGTGGTCCCCAACCACCGGGCCGCGGCCGCAGAAGAATTTGTTATTATTTTTTTTAATCACACATCATGCCACTGGTAAGCGCAGGGGTGAGAAGAGGTTTTAAAATTATTAGCGACTGCTTACTTTTACCGCATGCCTTGAATAAGCGTAGGAGTGAGAAGAGGTTTTAAATTAATACTATATATATATATATATATATATAAGTTGGGAGTGACACATTTTTTGGCTCGACCTCCTCCAGGTACTGCAGTCCTGCACAATTGACACTCGCTTGCAATAAGGCCACTTTCCGTTTAATGATGAGTCACCGGCGCCTCTTATGATACTTAACACCATCACGTTGTCCTCAGGTCCTTACGAGGATGACAAGACCAGAAATACACATCACTAACCAAGAGGGGATTATAACAAAAGCAAATGTTTCAACATCGTATTCAAAGAACCAACACTTATTAGCTTAAATCCAAAGAACCCATGGTGAAGTCCTCACCTATTAATAAAGTGTGTGTTGATGAATCGCCCTTCATGCAAAGGGAAGCTGAAGAGGTTCTAATGTGTAAGGATAATGTGTGAAGTCCAAAAAATTCAAATTATAAAAAGTAGCTTTGTTCTCCAAACGGGTGCCTGAGCAACATTTATCTCCATGGAAGTGACTCGCTTAAATCAGAGCGGGTTATTCAGGAATTGGCCTGCGTGAATTGTTTCAGAGTTGTTGACCAAACTCAGTGGTCGTGACCAGTGTTTCTAATAACACTTATATGATAACACAGTTTCTTGTACTAGTAACGATGAATCCAAATAATTTATTTTAGTTTCGTTGCAACGCCGTTAGCGATAGCTTTAAGAAACGTGGTACGTTACGTTTGATGTGGTTTTATGTCGACAACAAGACACTGTCATAAGTGCAGCAAGTTCAAAGCAGGAAATTTCTTCTTACTCGTGAAAGCAACAAGCAGCACCGCACTAAAATGAGCATGATATCGAATAGGAAAAGGCGACATCACACTGTGACAGAGCAGACAACATACGCACACGTACACAATGGGAACATTGAGGAACAAATCAATGATTGACGTGACAAACTTGCCATCCAAATAATACCCCGTTTGTTGACAGAAAGATATGACAGACATCAAAGAGCATTCAATCTCTTTATTAGAGATGCGCAGTTTGCGCGGATAAACCGCGGGTCGGGCGGTTGACATGACGAAAATATAGATTTTAATTAGATTCGGGGGGGTGGCGGTTGAACCATCCGGAAATATTAGCTATACATGGTTCTGGATTCGGTATCCTTTGCCAATCAAAGAGCCATTTAGGACCCGTGTCATGAAGCAAAGAAGACAATAGGAGACGCTATTATACTCTTGAATGACTGCCGGCAGTCACCCAGTTAATAAGTATTAGGGCGTCCTATGAAGCCATTGCCTTTGTCGCCTTATACAACATGTATGATCTGCTGGTCAGTCCAGCATCATGTTTTGTGTGGCTTCCGTGTCAACACGCACACGGCTGCAAGGCATACTGGGTGACACAGAGTACACTAATGGTTGTGATATAAACAATTTTAAAACTCTTAGTAATATGCACCACGCTGTGAAGCCACACCAATTAAAAACGGCAACAACATTTTGGGAGAACATCCTCACAGTAACACAACAAACGCAACACAACAAATACCCAGAATCCTTTGTATGCATGACACATCCTGACTATTCTATACACCCCGCTAGCAGCAAACACCCCCCAACCCCCCCATGCGTCGGTAAGGTGGGCGGGGTTGGGGGTGTGGAGGTGTAAAATATATTCAGGGAATGTCACGGATACAAAGGAGTGTGGGTATTTGTTATGGTGCGTTTATGTTGTGTTACTGTGAGGATGTTCTCCCGAAATGTGTTTGTCAATCTTGTATTGTGTGGCTTCACAGCGTGGCGCATATTAGTAAGTGTTAAAGTTGTTTATATCACAACCATCAGTGTACTCTGTATCACCCAATATGCCTTTCAATCTTGTACGTGTAATTTGGGAAACTGCACACAACATGTTACCGGACCATCAATCGGTTTGTACATGTTGTTGAAGGTGTCTAAGGCAATGGCTTCACAGCATGTCCATATTTTTGTCATCCGGTTAAACGCTATTGGATATTCGCGAGAACGTTGGCGGCTCCAATTAACTTCAATACTCTGTGAAACAGGTTTAAATAGCACTGTGTGTGGTAAAGGCGACCGACCTCTAATGTATTTTAGCGGGCGGGTACGGTCCTGATAAAATGTTGGTTCGGGGTGACGGTGGGTGGATGACGACTTTGGTGATGCGGTTGCGGGTGATATATTTGCCTATCTGCGCATCTCTACTCTTTATAGTTAAAGTAACACTGATAGTCACACACACACCACACTAGGTGTGGTGAAATTACCCTCTGCATTTGACCCATCCCCTTGTTCCACCCCCTGGGGGGTGAGGGGAGCAGTGAACAGCAGCGGGGGCCGTGCCCGGGATAATTTTGGTGATTTAACCCCCAATTCCAACCCTTGATGCTGAATGCAGGGAGGTAATGGGTCCCATTTTTTTTTTAGTCTTTGGTATGACTTGGCCAGGGTTTGAACTCACGACCTACCAATCTCAGGGCGGACACTCTATCCACTAGACCAGTGGTTCTCAACCTTTTTTCAGTGATGTACCCCCTGTGAACATTTTTTTTAATTCAAGTACCCCCTAATCATAGCAAAGCATTTTTGGTTGAAAAAACATGATACAGAAGTAAAATACAGCACTATGTCAAATATTGCTCATTTGTAGTGGTCTTTCTTGAACTATTTGGAAAATAAGACATAAGAATAACTAAAAACTTGTTAAAAAATAAACAAGTGATTCAATTATAAATACAGATTTCTACACATACAAGGAGTGAAGTGAAGTGAAGTGAAGTGAATTATATTTACATAGCGATTTCTCTAGTGACTCAAAGCACTTTACGTTGTGAAATCAATCTATCAATGTTTATTTATATAACCCTAAATCACAAGTGTCTCAAAGGGCTGCACAAACCACAACGACATCCTCGGTACAGAGCCCACATAAAGGCAAGGAAAAACGCACCGCAGTGGGACGTCGGTGACAGTGACTATGAGAAACCTTGGAGAGGACCGCATATGTGGGCAACCCCCCATTATCTAAGTTACATTTAAACCACTGTGGGTGTCACTGGGAGCAGGTGGGTAAAGTGTCTTACCTAAGGACACAACAGCATTAACTAGGATGGCAGAAGCGGGGATCGAACCAGGAACCCTCAAGTTGCTGGCACGGCCATCAGAGCTATACCGCCCGGGTACTTAAAGTGCCCTCTTTGGGGATTGTAATAGAGATCCATCTGATTTCATGAACTTAATTCCAAACATTTCTTCACAAAAAAAGAAATCTATAACATCAATATTTATGGAACATGTCCACAAAAAAAATCTAGCTGTCAACACTGAATATTGCATTGTTGCATTTCTTTTTACAGTTTATGAACTTACATTCATATTTTGTTGAAGTATTATTCAAAAAATATATTTATTAAGGATTTTTGAATTGTTGCTATTTTTAGAATATTTAAAAAAAAATCTCACGTACCCCTTGGCATACCTTCAAGTACCCCCAGGGGTACGCATACCCCCATTTGAGAACCACTGCACTAGAGCAGGTATTTTATTAAGCAGAGTTAACGCAAAAGAATGAAAGCTAAAAGAACACAGCTCCGGCGAAACCCTCGATGACATCATACGTCACTAGGCAACAGGCCCCGCCTTTTCAAAACAGAGACCCCACACACTGCATTTTTATTAAACATCTCGCAAATGCATATATATAAATAACATGTAAATTACTTTCCCTAGTATTTAATTATATTTATTAGAGTAATTATGCTATCACTTTTTTATAAAGTAATGAGTAAACTACAATTCAATACATTTTCAAAACACTGGTCGTCACTACCTCTCTTTTTTTATAATGTATATTTTCTTCTCATGTTTTGGTGATCATGTTTAGTTTTGGCTATGTTCTGTTTGTTTTTTGTGCACCCTTGATTGTTTTAGTTTCCATGACGACTTCATTAGTTCCTGTTACTCTTCCTTGTTTGTTTTGTCACCTTGGTTACTCATTGTGTTCACCTGTCTCTGATTAGTGCTCGCCCGCTCACCTGCTTCCCGAGCACTAATCAGAGGCAGTATTTAAGCTCGTCTTTGCCAGTCAGTCCTTCTGGCGTCATTGTTCTTTTCATGCTCTGTCCATGCTAATTTTTTATGCCAAAGTCCATGCTGCTCTTTTCAAGCCACAGTAAGTGTTGTTTCTTTATGTTCATAGTTTATGTTAAAGTGTTAGTTTTGTTTCATAGCCAAGTTTTTGTACCTCCTCTGTGAGCGCCTTTTGTTTGTACCTTTTTCGAGTTAAAATTAAATCATGTTTATACCTGCACGCCATGACCCAAGTAGTCCGTCTGCCTTCCTGAGAGAACGACTCCGCAGCAAGCTGTGACCCCCCCCCCCTCATTAGATTAGATTAGATTAGATAGTATTTTATTTATTCCTTCAGGTAAATACAAATTTTCAGCACAATCCCATTCAAGATCAGACAAACGTTACAGAGAGACAGAACAGGATCGCGGACGGGTCTTCCTGCTTCCAGCGCCCCTTACAAAAAAGATGAGATACAGGTAAACAAGTGGGGAGAAATGGTAGAAAAAAATAGAAGATTAAAATAAATAAAATAAAACAAAATAAAATTTAAAAAAATGACATTTCTGCTGGATCTACTCTCTATTTTATGCTATCTACTGTAATATTCCATCCATCCATTTTCTACCGGGGGGCGCTGGTGCCTATCTCAGCTACAATCGGGCGGAAGGCGACGTATACCCTGGACAAGTCGCCACCTCATCGCAGGGTCTACTGTAATATTGTTTATGGCAATTGGGATTTGTTATATATTGTATATATGGTAATTGACGGCCCAAATGCAACTGAGATAGGCTCCAGCAACCCCTGCAACATCGAAAGGGACATCCGGTAGAAAATGGATGGATGGATGGGTAAATGAGCGGCGCACGCCCCGCCTTCTCGCCTCCATCTCGGCGAGCGATGCTGCTTTCCTCCGCCCGCTGTCGGCTCGTCGGCTCCGTCTCTCCACAATGAGTTATACTTGTATAGCACTTTTCTACCTTCAAGGTACTCAAAGCGCTTTGACACTATTTCCACATTCACACACTGATGGTGGGAGTTGCCATGCAAGGCCCTAACCATGACCCATCAGGAGCAAGGGTGAAGTGTCTTGCTCAAGGACACAACGGACGTGACGAGGTTGGTAAAAGGTGGGAATCGAACCAGGAACCCTCAGGTTGCTGGCTTGGCCACTCTCCCAACTCTGCCAGACCGTCCCGATATAAGATATATCAGTAGGTATTATATACTATATATACAATATGTAAATATTACATATACTGTATGTTATATTTTCGGTACATTTTTGGTCTACCTGCATTATACCTGCATTATCCTTTCCAGCCTTACCCTTTCCATCCTTTTGTAAATGAGCTACTGCGTGGAACAATTTCCCTTGTGGATCAATGCAGTTTGTCTAAGTCTAAGTCTAAGTCACCCACCCACATAAAATCAGACTGCTGTGAAAACAGGAGACCCTCTTTAGTAGCATTGTTGCTAGTAGATAAAGTATAATCTATGATGAAAACAACTGCATGTTCTATTCTGGTCTGCATTCGTACTAAATGTTTTCTTCATGGCATCTCAAAGGCTTTCTCACCGAGGCGTCCGTTAAAGTTATCAAAGAACTGTTAAAGCTTGCGGAGTAAGATGTGAAAGATTTAACAGCTGCACAAAGTAAAGAGAAGGTGGAAGAGACCAGCGCTGATTGAGCCTGACTTTCTGTGTTCCAACAGACTTCTGACCTCTCAACCTATCGATCCGTGTTCCGTTTTGTGCTGCTTTGTTTGTTTTCTCTGACCTGGGTCGTGGAGAATGTTCTGACCTTGCTCTGGCGCTTTTTCTTGTGCGAAAAATGGGAAGAAAAAAAATCAAAAACACATATAGACCATGATAAATGACCGTTTTGCAGAGTGAAAGACTCTGCATGGATGAAATGACTGCTGCTGACGCCCATTTATCTCTCGACACTACAACAATGACTTCATTTGGCAACATTGAACTTCTTAAAATAATAATGATTATAATAACACATTTTACTTATGAGGTGCCTTTCTGGGCACCAAAGGACACCGTACACAATCAAAACAATACAATCCAATTTAATAAAAACGACAACAACAACAACAATGATAGATAAGATATGATGATTACAGTGAATAAGCAGTCAGGAATAGGTGTGTTTTGAGTCTGGATTTGAAAAGGGATATTGAGTCCAAGTTACGAATGTCTGATGGTAGAAAGTTCCAAAGATGTGGGGCAGAGCTGCTGAAAGCTCGGGCACCATACTTGCCAACTATTAGACCTCCGATTTCAGGGGATGGGGAGCGTGGTCGGGGGTGGGGCGGTGGTCGTGGTTGGGGGTGTGGCTGGGGGCGTGGTTAAGAGGAGAGGAGTATATTTACAGCTAGATTCACCAAGTCAAGTATTTCGTATATATATATATATATATATATATATATATATATATATATATATATATATATATATATATATATATATATGGCTTCACGGTGTCAGAGGGGTTAGTGCGTCTGCCTCACAATATGAAGGTCCTGCAGTCCTGGGTTCAAATCCAGGCTCGGGATCTTTCTGTGTGGAGTTTGCATGTTCTCCCCGGGAATGCGTGGGTTCCCTCCGGGTACTCCGTCTTCCTCCCACTTCCAAAGACATGCACCTGGGTATAGGTTGATTGGCAACGCTAAATTGGCCCTAGTGTGTGAATGTTGTCTGTCTATCTGTGTTGGCCCTGCGATGAGGTGGTGACTTGTCCAGGGTGTACCCCGCCTTCCGCCCGATTGTAGCTGAGATAGGCGCCAGCGCCCCCCGCGACCCCAAAAAAGGGAATAAGCGGTAGAAAATTGATGGATGGAGATATATATATATATATATATATATATATATATATATATATATATATATAGGAAATACTTGAATTTCAGTGTTTATTTATTTACACATTTACACACACATAACACTCATCTACTCATTGTTGAGTTAATGGTTGAATTTTCCATCCTTCTTTTTATAACCATATGCATGTACAGTAGATGGCAGTATTGTCCTGTTTAAGAGTGTCACAACATTGTTGTTTACGGCAGACGAACTGCTTTATGGTAGACGAAAATGGACTGCTGTTGTTGTGTGTTGTTACCGCGCCGGGAAGACATTAATGAAACTCCCTACCAATAAACCCACATAAGAAACCAAGAACTCGCCCTCGATCATTCTACAGTTATAACGTCATTGGGTAGACATGCTGTTGTGGGAAAGCGGACGTGAAAACAGGCTGTCGACACGTCACTCAGGTCCGCATGGAAGGGCTCCGCCTGAATTTCGGGAGATTTTTAGGAGAAAATTTGTCCCGGGAGGTTTTCAGGAGAGGCGCTGAATTTCGGGAGTCTCCCGGATAATCCGGGAGGGTTGGCAAGTATGTCGGGCACCCATGGTGGACAGTTTGAAATAAGGGGACAGTGAGATGGATGGATGAAGAGGATCTTAGGGAACGTGAGGGCGTGGCGACATGGAGCAGGTCAGAGAGATATGATGGAGAGAGGTTATGGATGGCTTTGAAAGTGAGGAGAATTATTTTAAAGGGGATACGATGTTTGAATGGTAGCCAGTGGAGTTGCTGCAGAACTGGGTGATGTCCTGAATTGAAGGGGTTCTGGTGATAATCCGGGCTGCAGAGTTCTGGAAAAGCTGAAATTTGTGAAGTGACTTGTGAGGGAGACCAAATAAGAGAAAGTTGCAGTAGTCAAGGCAAGATTTGACCAGGCTATGGACTAATATGGCAGCAGTATGTGGGGTAAGGGATCGGTGAAGTCGATTAATGTTTCGTATAAGAAAGTAAGCAGACCGGGTAATGTTGTTTATGTGATGTTGTGTGATACAGGAAGAGATGGCAGTGTTTCATTATGTGAACTTTTATATTCCCTTTGCAATGGAAACGGTCATCTTCACACAGAGCAGACGGTCGCACACTTTCCAGCTCAAGATCCTTAGTCTTAGACACTAAACACGGCAAATGTAACCCTGTACAAACTGTAATTTACTCTAAGTAGTCGTTTTTGTAGAAATACTTAAACATAAATACATATTTAAAGACACACATTTGTGTTTTTAGTGGTTTGTGGTTTTTTGTTATTGTGCCGTTTGTTTTGTGCCAATTAGGGCCTATGGCATGTCATGCCAATGTCTTTCTGGCTCTCATCGAAGGCAGACATTTTCTCTTCCCTCTCCCTCATTTGTATTGCTTTTTCTTTTTTGTCTTGTCTGAACTTTCTCAGAGCCTCTTTTTGCACTCTCTAAAATCTGGAAAAATGGAATTGATCAACCGGCTTCTTAACAAAATTGACAAGTCCTTCTCAACGACAAGCTTGGGTTGGGGTGGAAACGGTCGGTCCTGTCTGAACAATTGTTTCTGGATACACCGTGGACTTTATGGAGAAGTGGAGGGTTGTATATCTACCTATTTGGAATCACAACAGGACAGCGTCAGCTGGCAAAAGTTAAAAACCTTCTCTCCAGGCAAGGGTTTGACAACTGGTCCTCAGGACGAATTTGAGGACCAGTAATAGACAATTTAGAGTGAAAAGCCAATTTTACTTTCGCTCGCATACTAAACATTTTAACTTGGATTGAGTCCTTGGCTTCGAGACTCTCCGGAAGGAAAATGCAGCAAAGACATAACAAACTCCCTTTTTGTCTCTCATGGACACACACCTGTTGTTGTTGACTTTGGACTGACCGGCGGCTGCAAAAACACCAAGGCCGTGGAATAGAGACAGGCTGCAGGCTTACACACACACATTCATCCACGAAAAATCTGCGGCTCCTCCCATCCCACACCTTCGATTGCTTGAATCCCTTAGGGGTGATAGACGACTGGGCAGCACTTGAACAGCTGCAACCTGCAACCGTAGCCCCCACTTCCTCCCGTCTGTTGCAAATCTGGAGTTGTATGTTGTAATATGTATATGAACTTTGCTATGGAGTTTTTTCCCATTAGGAGCCCAGTCTAGATCTTTACTTATCCTCTCCCAGCCTAAACCTTTTTTCCCATCCCATTTTACGGGGAACCTTGTGGCGACCCATCAGCGTTCCTGTTCTGTAACTTTGTACACTCTTTGTTTGTCTAATCATGAACGGGTTTGTGCTGAACACAAAGTTTCGTTGTACTTGTGCAATGACAATAAAGACCATACCTTACCATACCATACCATACCATACCATACCATACCATACCATACCATACCATACCATTGAGACAGTAATCCATGCCTTCATTACATCTTGGCTGGATTAATGTAACTCATATTTTGGAAATAGCCAGTCGTCCCACTCACATCTGCAGACGGTACAAAATACAGCTGCCCGACTTTTAACAAACACAAGGACAGGAGAGAACATCACTCCTGCTTTAGCCTCACTTCATTGGCTGCCGGGTCTTTTAGAGTGGATTTCACAATTGTTTAATTGTTTTTCAAATCCTTACATGGTCTAGCCTCGCCGTACCTCTCTGAACTTCTTCAACCCAGTGCCCAGACCGGGTCCCCTCAGGTCAGCTGATCAGCTGCTCCAGGAGACACCGGAATCAAAGCCTTCTCTGTTGCGGGTCCCAAACTCAGGCCCGTTCTTTGGCTACTTTTAAGACCCTTCTTAAAAGCCATATTTACTTACTTGCTTTTACTCAGCATGAGACTTTCATTTTTTGGCTTTTTATCTTTCGAACTATTGGAACTGAAAGATTGGTCTTATGTTTTTCTTTAGGGGCGGCATGGCATAGTGGGTAGAGCGGCTGTGCCAGAAACCTGAGGGTTGCAGGTTCGCTTCCCACCTATTAACATCCAAATCGCTGCCGTTGTGTCCTTGGGCAGGACACTTCACCCTTGCCCCCGGTGCCGCTCACACTGGTGAATGAGTGAGGAATGATTGGTGGTGGTCGGAGGGGCCGTAGGCGCAAACTGGCAGCCACGCTTCCGTCAGTCTACCCCAGGGCAGCTGTGGCTACAGATGTAGCTTACCACCACCAGGTGTGAATGAATGATGGGTTCCCACTTCTCTGTGAGCGCTTTGAGTATCTAACAATAGAAAAGCGCAATATAAATCTAATCCATTATTATTATTATTATTATTATTATCCGTTTTAAATGATATGTTTTAGTCTGCCGGTATTTTTCTGTTTTTATATGTTTTTTTGTTTGTGGTGTACAACCCCTTTGTACACCACATTTTCCGAATTGACAAATTCGGAAAATGTTGGCAGCAGTTCAAGGTACTCCTACAAATGACTGATAGGATTGTCACTCGACTACATCGATTTTGAACTGAATCACAAACTGGATAACATCTCGGAGAAACTTTCCGTTCTGCAAGGCAAAATGAAGATCAGTTTGAGAGACAGAAGGGACAACATTTTGTCATGGGTCTGCTCGGCATAACCAAAACAATTGTTCGGCTCCCTCGACACTGGCCTTGGCAAGGTCACGCCGTAAACACACCCAGTGAGACCATTGGAGCGAAAGACACTCTCAAATACATTCCCAAAATTCTCCAAGGACACCTGGGATGTTTTGTTTTGTTGGACTAGATTTCGGAAACCTCCATAGCAAACAGATGTGTTCTTGCGAAGGCAGTGATGCTGAACAGAGCGGGGTCCAGGCTTATGGACACACCAATGGAGTACTAGTATACAGATCCACACACATATGCCCAACCCCACGCACTTTATGATGGACAACTCAGGCACTTTAATGCCCGAGTTTGAAGTTAATACATTCATTAAGCACTGATACTGTAATGAAATAATTAAAACGCAAAGTAATAAAAATAAGTCATGAAATAATTAAAACAATGTTGGATATTAAAATCCATATAAACAAAAGCCAGATAAGATTAGCTTGTCCCCTGGACGACTTCCTGGGGGAGGTGTTTAGGGTGCGTCCGACCTGTCGGAGACCACGGGGGAAGACCCAGGACACTTTGGGAAGACTATGTCTCCTGGCTGCCCTGGGAACACCTCGGGATCCCCTGGGAGGAGCTGGACGAAGTAGCTAGGGAGAGGAAAGTCTGGGCTTCTCTGCTTAGGCTGCTGCCCCCGCGAGCCGACCTCAGATATTAAAATCATTACATACTGAAATAAACTTTGGCATTGGCTACTTCAACGTGTCGCCCACATCTGCGCAGGACACTTTTAATTTATACAATGCCCGACAGCTGCGTTCCACGAGTGGGGTTCATGAATAAAAACGATTTTGAAATGTTTCTTTCCAGGGATCGCTGGCGTGTTTGCAAAGCTCCAGATAACTAACACATATCGAGGTAAGGAAGGTCCTCGGAGGCAGAACACATCGATACGACCCTGAGAGAGCTTATCCGATGTGACGCCGCGTGAATGCTGAACACAGTTCGATAAAATTTGACTCGTTAAAAATGGATTCGACTCCACCAATAAACCTGCAGAGGATCCACATCTGACACGGAACCTACCATGTAAAAAAAAATTAGTCTGTAGATTTAATGAACACGGAGGTTAGAGTCCCTGATCATTTAAATTTGATACGTGTTAATCAACTACTTCCTTCATAGAGACGCAGTGAATAGGGTGTCACAATATTATATTGATATTGGATATCGGCCTTAAATCACTCTCGGTTCAAAAAGGTTTTGAACGTCTCAAATATACAAAAGACGAGCGGAACTAAACAGGACAGACTATACAACCACAACAACAGAATGCTGGAGCACAGCAAAGACTTACGAATAAACATGTGCAACATGTATCAACATACAAACCATGTTTCCATATGATTTGGGAAATTGTGTTGGATGTAAATATAAACGGAATACAATGATTTGCGAATCCTTTTCAACCCATATTCACTTGAATATGCTACAAAGACAACGTATTTGATGTTCAAACTGATAAACATTTTTTTGTTGTTGCAAATAATCGTTATCTTTAGAATTTGATGCCAGCAACATTTGACAAAAAAGTTGGGAAAGGTGGCAATAAATACTGATAAAGTTGAGAAATGCTCATCAAACATTTATTTGAAACATCACACAAGTGTGCAGGCGAATTGGGAACAGGTGGGTGCCATGATTGGGTATAAAAGTCGTTTCCATGAAATGCTAAGTAATTCACAAACAAGGATGGGGCGAGGGTCACCAATTTGCAAACAAATTGTCGAACAGTTTTAAAACAACATTTCTCAACGAGCTATTGCAAGGAATTTAGGGATTTTACCATCTACGGACCGTAAAATCCTCAAAATGGTTCAGAGAATCTGGAGAAATCACTGCACGTAAGCGATGATATTACAGACCGTTGATCCCTCAGGCGGTACTGCATCAAAAACAGACATCAGGGTGTAAAGGATATCACTACATGAGCTCAGGAACACTTCATAAAACCACTGTCAGTAACTACAGTTGTTTGCTACATCTGTAAGTGCAAGTTAAAACTCTGCTATGCAAAGCAAAACCCATTTATCAACAACACCAAGGAACGCCGCTGGCTTCGCTGGGCCCGAACTCATCTAAGATGGACTGATGCAAAGTGGTAAAATGTTTTGTGGTCTGACGAGTCCACATTTCAAATTATATTTAGAAACTGTGGACGTGATGTCCTCTGGAACAAAGAGGAAAATAACCATCCGGATTGTTATAGGCGCAAAGTTCAAAAGCCAGATATTTGTGATGGTATGGGGGCGTATTAGTGCCTAAGGCATGGGCAACTTACACATCTGTGAAGGCATCATTAATGCTGAACGGTCCGTACAGGTTTTGGAGCAACAGATTTTGTCATCCAAGCAACGTTATCATGGACGCCCCTGCTTAATTCAGCAAGACAATGCCAGGCCACGTGTTACAACAGCATGGTTTTGTAGTAAAAGAGTGCGGGTACTTTCCTGGCCGGCCTGCAGTCCAGACCTGTCTCTCATCGAAAATGTGTGGCGAATTATGAAGCGTAAAATACGACAGTGGAGACCCTGGACTGCTGAACGACTAAAGCTCTACATAAAACAAGAATGAGAAAGAATTCCACTTTCAAAGCTTCAACAATTATTTTCCTCAGTTCCCAAACGTTTATTGAGTGTTGTTAAAAGAAAAGGTGATGTAACACAGTGGTGAATATGCCCTTTCCCAACTACTTTGGCACGTGTTGCAGCCATGAAATTCCAAGTTAATTATTATTTGCAGAAAAAAATAAAGTTTATGAGTTTGAACATCAAATATCTTGTCTTTGTAGTTAGTGCATTCAGCTGAATATGGGTTTAAAAGGATTTGCAAATCATTGTATTCCGTTAATATTTATATCAAACACAAATTCCCAACTCATATGGAAACGGGGTTTGTACATGACAAACAATGATAATGTGGCAGCTGCATAACTTAAATAGTCTTGATTGAAATTCATAACAGGTGTGGGGAATAGTTCTCATAGGCAGGAAACAAGAAAACAGTAAGTGAAAACGACAAAGTAAGAGTGCAAAGACCGGAATTAAAACACAAAACATGGAAAAACACGAACAAACTCAAAATAAGGCATGGCCTGATAGCGAGATATAAGAAGTAATCATTGAACAATATTGCAGTGTAAAAATGCACATTTGTCAATATAAAGCTGCAGGGGTGAAGAGTGTGGCCTGGGAGCTCGTTTTTTTTAATCAAACGACTTAGTTATTATTGAGATGCCATTAGTAATGCTGTCAAACAATACCTTTTTAAAATCTGATTACACACACTTTTTGAATATATATGTATATATATATATATATATATATATATATATATATATATATATATATATATATATATATATATATATATATATATATATATATATATATGTCTTAATTAGATTATCCAGATAATAGTGCTCAATACTGTGGTAGAGCACAATATATGTATGTGTGGGAAAAATCACAGACTACTTCATCTCTAGAGAACTGTTTCATGAGGGGTTCCCTCAATTGTGACGATTGAGGGAACCCCTCATGAAACAGTATACATATATATACATATATGTATTTTGTATATACGGATGGATGGATATATACTATATATATAGTATATACAGTATATGTATTTACAGATTATACATAAATATATATATGTATTTTGTATATATATATACTATATACATATATATATGTATATACAGTATGTATATATATATATACATTTATTTTTTTTACTTTTTTTATTGTAATGGATTTTTTAATTGAATGATGTCCATCCCTACAGGACAATCAACCATATCGCAATGAATTGGAATTTATATTTCCATATTTGCTCCAGACAACACATTTTGACACGACACAACACAGGCCTACATTTTATTTTATCTTTTCTTTGCGCGACAGCTTCTCAGTTGCACTCACAAAAACACAAGTAACACAGATGCTAGGTGTGCATCTTCTTCCTCAGCCCAGCATCAACGTGCCAAGGCGAGAGGTGCAGTGTGGTTTTCACCCTCGGCGGTCGCTTGTTCAGCACACAACTCAAACACCTCATGGAAACCTGTGCTCCTTGGCCAGAAGTGCGCACCAGAATGGACGCGGGTGATAATTGGAACATCATTAGCCACCTGCGCACGCACCTGTCGCTGCCGTCTGCGGCCATATTGATCTCGGTCACCTCCCGCGTCTGTGCTCCTTAAGCATGTGTGCCCTGTAGCCAAGGGAAATGTACGCCTTCAGGGATCTAAATGCCAGCTGGGAATGTCAGACATGGTTAATAACCAGGAGTGACATTACTGTGAGGAGTGGAGTTCATGGCACAAAGAGCTGCAGCCCAGACCCCACAAAAGGTCTGGAGGGTGAATCATTAGCGCACTTTTTCTTACTTTTCATTCGCTCGCCTGATAATTGAACCAGCACAGCCGACTTTGTTTGTAAGCGCGTAGTCGTCAGGGTGCAGATACGTGCTGAACGGCAATTAGTTGTATACACGCAGGATGTGTGCAGCAGGTGGAAGACAGACGACTAGAGACTCCTTGACCCACGTACCAGATGCTTAGGTCACGTGCAGCTGGCAGCATCGCAGGAGCACGAAGCAGCTGGTCACATGCGGAGGATCAGCAGCGTCGCTAATTAACCTGCGGATGTAGCAGAAGTCTGCAGGGACCGCTTTATGCGCCATACCTGGTTTTGGTTTTGGTACAGGTGTGTTTTAACAGGCAGCACCTTTTATAGTGATGCACAAAAAAGAACGCTGGAATTTTTATTTATCCCGATTTTAAATCAATTCATCCATCCATCCATTTTCTACCGCGTATTCCCTTTTTGGGTCGCGGGGGGCACTGGCGCCTATCTCAGCTACAATCGGGTGGAAGGTGGGGTAAACCCTGGACAAGTCGCCCTCTTCACAGGGCCAACACAGATAGACAGACAACATTCACACTCACATTCACACAGTAGGGCCAATTTAGTGTTTTCAATCAACCTATCCCCAGGTGCATGTCTTTGGAAGTGGGAGGAAGCTAGAGTACCCGGAGGGAACCCACGCATTCACAGGGAGGACATGCAAACTCCACACAGAAAGATCCCGAGCCTGGGATTGAACCAAGGACTGCAGGACCTTCGTATCAATTGATAATTTTGTAAAATTGATTTAAAAAAAAAAAAAGAGGAATAATATACATATTCGTGGTCAAAAGTTGTGAAGAACATAAAGTCGTGGCTGTCTTGAGTTTACAATCATTTCTACAACTCTTATTTTTTTTGTGATAGAATGATTAGATCTCATACTTGTTAAACACAAAAAAACATTCATGAAGTTTGGTTCATTTATACATTTATTATTGTGTGGGGTGGCGTGGCCTGCGAGCCTGTGGAGAAGAGTGGCGTGTCAGGACCGGCCTCGAGATTAGCGGCCGGCTAGATGACACAGCTGTGAGTGTTTGTCTGATCACCTGTCGCTCTGTTAAAGGTAGCAGTCGGGAAGGAGAAAAGGATTGTTGATGGTGGTTGGAGAGCAAGACCTACCGAGAATGGAGAAAGAACGTTTATTGAAAAATAAATCGCTGTTCGGAACCATGAACAAACCTTGGTGGTCTGAAGGACCCGGAGGAGCAAGACCTCCACATATGGGTCTACTAAAAATGTGACCAAATCTGCTGGGTCAAAAGTATACATACAGCAATGTCAATATTTAGCTACATGTCCCTTGGCAAGTTTCACTGCAATAAGGCGCTTTTGGTAGCCATCCACACGCTTCTGGCAAGCGTCTGCTTGAATTTTAGACCACTGGGGAGTGACAAAATTGTTGCAGTTCAGCTAAATGTCTTGCTTTTCTGACATTGACTTGTTGCTTCAGCATTGTCCACACGTTTAAGTCAGGACTTTGAGAAAGCCATTCTAAAACCTTAATTCTAGCCTGATTTAGCCATTCCTTTACCACTTTTGAAGAACACCCAATTCCGCCCAAGACCCAACCTCCGAGCTAATGATTTCAAGTTGTTTTGAAGAATTTGGAGGTAATCCTCCTTTTTAGTAGTCCCATTTACTCCCTTTAAAGCACTAATTCCATTGGCGGCAACATAGGCCCAAAGCATAATACTACCACCACCATGCTTGACGGTAGGTATAGTGTTCCTGTGATCAAATGCCTCACCTTTTCTCTTCCAAACAAATTGCACGGTATTGTGGCCAAACAGCTCAATTTTTGTTTCATTGGGCATTTAGAACTACTTAAGTAAACATTGATTGATTGATTGATTGAAACGCTTGCAACAAAAGCGAGTTACAAAACAATTGTGTCGTGCCTGAAGCCAAGCATGGCAGCCATGTTCTGCCAGCACTCGGGTGCTCGTTAAAGGGGTGAATCATGAATTCCAGAATGTACTTTGATTTGTCCGTGACAAGAGTGAAGAGTCATTCCTGGCGTGCTGCTGGAAAATCTCACATAATTGTCTAACAGGCAGTGTGTGCAAGGTGGTGACGCACACGGCGACTAAACCGCTGCCGTCATACATAAAAAAGTTCCTCGTCAAAAAAAGCAAGTTTCAGCTAACTGATTCAGATCTGCTGTGAAATGGTCGAAAAGTGGCAAAAGAGGACTAAAGACCAGAATGCACGACTTTATACTGTATGACTCAACCTTGGATAACGAAAGCTGATGAGATCTTGAACTCGGCTTGAATGTGCGTTACTGTCCTGTCGGACCAGCTTTCTATAAACTATTCTCAGTTTCAAAAGAGATACATCAGATGGGCGATGTCTGCCATAGCGAGCAGGCGGCCCACAGCAGGTCTTCATGTTGACTATGTGGGCGTCGCCGTGTAATGTGCACACTCGCCTACCGATGATGAATCGACTTGACTCATCCGTCACATCGCCCTCTTCTCTATCGGCATTGTTCAGCAAACGCTCTCTTGACTCCGTCTGACTCAGACGATGTGCTGCTTTTATTTTTGCCACAGCCACAAAACTGTACTTATGTGTGTGTGTTTGCACGGGTGAGTGTGTACATGTGTGGCGAGCATATCAATTACCACGAGCAATGGGCTTCATATCCCTTTCCACATTTTACAATGTTATGACAGGGTTATTAGGTTAAAATTAAAGTTCCAATGATTGTCACACACACACTAGGTGTGGTGAAATTAGTCCCTGCATTGGACCCATCACCCTTGATCACCTCCTGGGAGGTGAGGGGAGCAGTGAGCAGCAGCGGTGGCCACGCCCGGGAATTATTTTTGGTGATATAACCCCCAATTCCAACCCTTGATGCTGAGTGCCAAGCAGAGAGGTAATTGGCATCGGTTGAGGGCATCTCTGCGCTGCTGACCCGTCTCCGCTTGGGATGGTCTCCTGCTGGCCCAACTATGGACTGGACCAGGGGTCGGGAACCTTTTTGGTTGAGAGAGCCACAAAAGCCAAATATTTTAAAAAGTATTTCCGTGAGAGTCATATAATATATTTTTTTAACACTGAATACAACTAAATGCGTGCATTTTTAAGTAAGACCAACATTTTTAGAGTATAATAAGTCTCTTATTCTTTTTAATAACATTGTTATTCTGAAGCTAACCAACAAAAAATAAAATACTTCTTACCGTTATTGCGACTTCTTGAACAGGAGCGGTAGAAACCGGATGGATGGATTAAAATGCGATTACCAGCGGAATTATTCATTACTTACCGTGTTAAGCAATGTCAGCTAAGATTTATCTGAGAGCCAGGTGCAGTCATCAAAAGAGCCACATCTGGCTCTAGAGCCATAGGTTCCCTACCCCTGGACTGGACTCTCACTATTATGTTATAGCCACTATGGACTGGACTTTCACAATATTATGTCAAACCCACTCGACGTCCATTGCATCTGGTCTCCCCTAGAGGTAGGGGTTTCCCACATTTGCGTTCCTCTCCAAGGTTTCTCATAATCATTCTCGACGATATCCCACAAGGTTGTGAGTTTTTCCTTGCCCTTATGTGGGCACTGAACCACGGATGTCGTCGTGACCTGTGCAGCCCTTTGAGACACTTGTGATTTCGGGCTGTATAAAAAAACATTGATTGGTTGATTGATTGGTACAAGTTTTGTAGTCTTTGGTATGACTCGGTCGGGGTTTGAACTCATGACCTACCGATCTAAGGGTGCACACTAACTTGTTAGCTAAAACCTAAAAACACATCTACAGCAACATGTATAATTATTGCAGGCTGACATGTAAACATTTCTACTGACACAGATAATATAAACGATAAATGGGTTGTACTTGTATAGCGCTTTTCTACCTTCAAGGTACTCAAAGCGCTTTGACACTATTTCCACATTCACCCATTCACACACACAGATGGCGGAAGTTGCCATGCAAGGCCCTAACTTCGACCCATCAGGAGCAAGGGTGAAGTGTCTTGCTCAAGGACACAAAGGACGTGACAAGGTTGGTAGAAGTTGGGGATTGAACCACAAACCCCCAGGTTTGCAGACACGGCTACTCTCCCAACCGCGCCACGCCGTCCTGATATAAATGTTTTTTTTTCATACTTTGTAAGTAGACATTGAAGAGTTATGTCGTCATGTGACTTTTATACAGTGTGTGGTGTGAGTGCAGTCATGTGACTGCCAGGCTCCGTTTGATTGGTGAAATGAAGTCAAAAGGTCACTGGTGCTTGCGTTGGCGTCATGTCATGTGACACAAGCAGTAATGATGGATTAAAAATAATCAGGATTTGCAATTCGATAGGGAGAAATGTTGGATATGGAGAGGTTTGTATATTGCCCATTGATTCTCAATGGGGGAAATTCCTGGTAAATACACATAATTACCAGTAAATCCATGGACTTTTTGGAACCAGAAAAAATGCTGACATTATTATCAAGAGTGATCTGAATGTGTGGAGGTTCGAACAGCTCAAATCGGAAGAGAAATCACCCATTATATTACCCATTCATTGTCAATTTGGAGAAAATTACTGGACATTTCCGGAAAACCCGGGGATTTTTGTAAAGAGAAAACATATTTTGCGTTCGATATATGGGAACAGCATTGTGTGTGGATGGTTGAATTCGGGTGTAAGAAATGTGTATGATTTTGAGAAATTGTACCATTTATTTGAATGGTAATTTGTGAATTTCAGGAAAGCCGGGAATTTTTAAAAATATCGATATGGATTGGTTCTGGAATGTTTTTTAATCGGTTAAAACAATATTAATGTAGTAACAGTATGAATTTAAATGGGTATTTCGGAATTCCTGGAATTTCCTTACAACCAGGAATTTGTATGAAAAGAAAAAAATATAGTTTTGTTCTCCCAACTAAGAAAAATGTTTTGAAGGTAGAATGGTCAAAAACAGTTGAATAATGTGGACTGTGAAAAGTTTCCAGGGAGAGGTGAAAATAGGACTTTGGAAAAATGTGAAATTTTTGAACATGGAAAATTGCAGTTTGATAGTCCAGGGTAAGTGGAGTGCGTGGATGGTAAAACAGTTTAAATTGGTTGAGAAATGCGGGAATTGTGTCACGCCTATGGTTCATGTTTTGTTTTGGTCATGCTATGTTTAGTTTTTGGACATTTAGTTCTGTTTTGCATTTCCTTGTCTTGTTACCATGCCAACTGATTTAGTTTTCATCTGTCATGTCTGATCATGAGTTTTGTTTGGCCATACTACCCTGAGCATCCCCAATCTCATCTGTTCTCAAAGCTAAGCAGTGTTCTGGCCCGGTTAGTACTTGGATGTGAGACTGCCTAGGAATACCAGGTGCTTTTGACCTTTGGAATCTAAGTTCCTTTTTTTTTCTTCACTCCCTGTTTTGTTACCATGACGACCAATCAGTTCACCTGTCTTGTCTCACACCTGTTTTCACTTATCATGTTCATTATTTAAGCCACAGTTACCAGGTAGTCAGTCTGGCAACATCACCTCCTTCACGACCTCGATTATCTGCTTCATGCCTTGCTCTGCTGTTCATTTTGTCCACGTACGTTTTTGTCATTCATCAATCAATCAATCAATCAATCAATGTTTATTTATATAGCCCCAAATCACAAATGTCTCAAAGGACTGCACAAATCATTACGACTGCAACATCCTCGGAAGAATCCACAAAAGGGCAAGGAAAACATAGCACAAGTGTTTTGTTTCATGTTTATAGTTTATAGCCTTTGTGCTAGTATTTTGTTTCATAGCCCAAGTTTTGTACCTCCATTGTGAGCGCTTTTTGTTTGTTCCTGTTTTTAGTTTGTGAGTAAATAAATTAAATGTGTACCTACCTTCACGTCGTTTCCACTCCATTCGCTTCGCACCTCGGGAAAACAACACAAGACCAAGTCCAAGCCCAACAAATTGTGCAAGTTTGAAAAATGGCCCATTCATTTTCAATGGGAAAAATGACTCGGAAAAGCAGGAAATCTGCAAAATCTGGGATATAGATACACCCATCCATCCATTTCCTACCGCTTGTATACATAAATATACACATATATCCTGACGATTGAGGGAACCCCTCATGAAATAGTTCTGTAGAGATGAAGTAGTCTTGTGATTTTTCCCACACACACACATACACACATATGTATATATATATATATATATATATATATATATGTATACATATTTATATATATGCATATGTATATATATATATATACATACATATATATATATATATATATATATATATATATATATACACATACATATTTTCTTCCTCATGGACATAACACAAAAATTTGTATTCAAGAAAAATGTTTTCTCCTTCTTACCTGCTATATATTTGTACATACATATATATATATATATATATATATATCTGGGCGGCATGGCGTAGTGGGTAGAGCGCCGTGCCAGAAACCTGAGGGTTGCAGGTTCGCTTCCCACCTATGGACATCAAAGTCGCTGCCGTTGTGTCCTTGGGCAGGACACTTCACCCTTGCCCCCGGTGCCGCTCACACCGGTGAATGAATGATGAATGAATGATTGGTGGTGGTCGGAGGGGCCGTAGGCGCAAACTGGCTGCCACGCTTCCGTCAGTCTACCCCAGGGCAGCTGTGGCTACATATGTAGCTTACCACCACCAGGTGTGAATGAATGATGGGTTCCCACTTCTCTGTGAGCGCTTTGAGTATATAACAATAGAAAAGCGCGATATAAATCTAATCCATTAATATTATTATTATAATAAGGAGAAAACATTTTTCTTGAATACAAATTTTTGTGTTGTGTCCATGAGGCAGAAAATATGTACAAAAAGTATAAAAATAAGCTAACTAGCATACTACAAAAATGGAGAAAACAATATTACAGTACATTTTTAAGCAGGAACAAACTACACCAAGTAGAGCTATCTCGACAGGGCCCATTGAATTTAGCAGGGGGCCCATAAAAGTGTCTCACCTAAAAGACACCAGACAGGCCAAAGCAGAGAGGAGAAGCAATACAACATCAATCACGTGAGGTCTGTTACTTACACTAAAATTGTTGTTAAATAAGAAATTATTAAAATGTTATTTTGCCTCACCATTACCAAAACTAAGACACGTTTTTCATGGGAAAGTTCCCAGAAAATGAAATCATACGTAAACCCATTTTACTTGTGTAAATCATCACAAGAGAGTACAGGGTGGTAGAAAGAAAGGAGGACATAGAATGACAATGTGTGTGTGTGTGTGTGGGGGGGGGGGGGGTTGTAAAGACAGCATGTGACATTCACGGGCGGCTGGGAAAAAAATTAAATGAGGAATTGATGGCAGAGAGAAGGGTCAAGAGGATGAAGGTCCGCTACTCCACAAATGACCACTCAGCCAGTCGTTGGTGTTTGCCGATAATTTGCAGCCCATGGGGGGGGGGGGGAGATCGTTGGTGATTGTAGTGGATTTATATGAGGTGGGGAATATATTGCCATGGACTCCAGCGGCAGAGCTATTAAGAGCGTGCTCATGGGAGAAAGGATCAGGGTCAGAGCCGTCGTGTGATCGAGGTTGGAGACCACGAGTCACATCGCACGTCGCAAAGCTGCCGCCCCGTAGTGAGGAATAGTCGTCGCGGTCGATGAGTCTCATTCATAAATTACTCGTTTTTAACCAAACAATATATGATGTGATGATGGAGCAAAATCCTTTCTCCAGTTGTATCTTGGAGAAATATAATACAATACTAACATGGACACTTGTAAACGTGTTAACATATTTGCTAATGCTAACAACGCTAGTTTGATTAAGTTATGACAGCATATACAAATGAATGAACACACGCCTGCAGACGCCACACATAAGACCGTTTAGTAACTGTGTATAGTTATAGTTATATTGTAAAATCGTCACAAACGTTGCTTGGAACGATGAATAGAGAATCGTTCTGAGTGTTGGTTCTTGCTCAAGGCATGAAACAGGAAGTACATTTGCAACCCGCAACACCTCCAGTGAGAGAACTTGTCCAAAAGCTGGCGCCAAAGCACAAAAAAAAGCAAAAAAAGCATCTTTTCAGTGTGTCTGTCGGTGTTAGAAGAAAACTATTTGCTGAACGCAAAACCAACAATGAATAATCCATTAATCATCAGCACCATTTTATGAGTCACGTGATACAAAGC
Organism: Nerophis ophidion; assembly: GCF_033978795.1. NCBI lineage: Eukaryota > Metazoa > Chordata > Actinopteri > Syngnathiformes > Syngnathidae > Nerophis > Nerophis ophidion. The sequence continues at coordinate 26,801,016 of NC_084617.1, forward strand.
ATAGGAAAAAAATACACAAGCCCACCACCAATATGATTGAGTTGCTCTTGTTAGATTCCCATGTATTGTTGTATCTATGTGCATTTGTGTTTTTATACAAAAAATTGTCATGTGTTTTATTCCGATTATAGTCAAATATAACAATTGGCCTTTCCTTTTAACAACACTCAGTAAAAGTTTGGAAACTGAAGAGACCAATTTTTTTCAGCTTTTCAGGCTGAATTCTTTCAATTCTTGCTTAATGATGTTGTTTAACAGTCCGGGTTCTCCATTGTGGTATTTCACGCTTCAATAGGAGACAGGTCTGGATGGACTACAGCAGGCCAGTCTAGTACTAGCACTCTTTTACGACAAAGCCACGCTGTTGTAACACGTGCAGAATGTGGCTTAGCATTTTCTTGCTAAAATAAGCAGGGCCATCCATGATAACGTTGCTTAGATGACAACATATGTTGCTCCAAAACCTGTACGTACCTTTCAGCGCTAAGGGGGCCTTCACAGATGTGTAAGTTACCCATTCCTTGGGCACTAATACACTTGTATACCATCACAGATGCTGGGTTTTAAACGTTGCACTAGAACTGCCCGGATGATTCCTTTCCTTTTGTTCCAGAGGGCACAACGTCCAGAGTCTCCAAAAATAATAGAGCAAAAATGATTTTTGTTTCATCTGACCACCGAACTCTCCTCCATAATGTCTTAACTTTGTCCATGTGATGTCAGATGAAACAAAAATTGAGATGTTTGACCACAATACCCAGCAATATGTTTGGAGGGGGAAAAGGTGAGGCCTTCAAGCCCGGACACCCCTTCTTAACTGTCTATGCGACGTCAAGGCTTGGTTAGCCCAGAATTTTTTAATAATGAATGAGGAAAAACGGAAATTTTAGTTTTTGGTCCGGCCCTCACTGACTTGGGACCATTGCAAAATTATGTGCGTCCCAAAGTCACCAGACTTGGCGTCACTATAGACAGCGATTTTAAACTTGACAAACAAGTCAATGGCGTTTTTAAAATCGTGTTTTTATCATCTTTGTCTTTTAGTAAAGGTAAAACCGTTTTTATCTTTTAACCTTTTTGAACAAGTCGTGCATGTTTTTATTTCAAGTCGCCTGGACTACTGCAATGCACTTTATGCTGGCATTAGCCAAAAAGCTCTCTCCGGTTGCAGTTAGTCCAGATCCAGCGGCAGCAGCACGACTTTTAACAGGGGCCAGGAAACGCCAGCATATACCCAATTCTTCAGAGTTTGCACTGGATCCCTGTTCATTTTAGAATTGATTTTAAAACATTGCTGTTTATTTTTAAATCTTTACATGGACTGGCACCTCAGTATATCTCGGACCTCATCCAAATTTACACTCCTGTGCACGCTCTGAGGTCCGAGAGCCTGTTCCAGCTCGTAGTGCCCAAGACCAGACTTAAAACAGGGAGACAGGGCCTTCTCTGTGGTCGGCCCTAAGCTCTGGAACACTCTGCCCTCCATGTTCAAACTGCTTCACAGTGGAATGTTTTAAAGTCTTGTCTTAAGACCCACTTTTATTCACCTCTATATCATTGTTTTTAATCCTATTTATTTTTATATTGTTTTAATATTTCCCTATTTTTTAATTTTTATTCAGTCATTGGTGGAGTATAATATTGTTTTTAATATTGTTTTAACATGGATGTGCAGCACTTTGGAAACATTATTGTTGTTTAAATGTGCTACATAAATAACGTGGATTGGATTGGATTGGAACACGATTTCTACCGTAAAGCATGGTGGTGGTAGTATTATGCTCTGGGCCTGTTTTTCTGCCAATGGAACTGGTGCTTTACAGAGAGTAAATGGGACAATGAAAAAGGAGGATTTCCTCCAAATTCTTCAGGAAAACCTAAAATCATCAGCCAGAGGTTGGTTCTTGGGCGCAGTTGGGTGTTCCAACAGGACAATGACCCCAAACACACACCAAAAGTGGTAAAGAAATGGCTAAATCAGGCTAGAATGACAGTTTTAGAATGGCCTTCCCAAAGTCCTGACTTAAACGTGTGAACAATGCTGAAGCAACAAGTCCATGTCAGAAAAATAACAAATGTAGCTGAACTGCACCAATTTTTTCAAAGGAGTGGTCAAAATTCAAGCAGAAGCTTGCCAGAAGCTTGTGGATGGCTACCAAAAGTGCCTTATTGCAGTGAAACTTGCCAAGGGACATGTAGGCAAATATTAACATTGCTGTATGTATACTTTTGGACCCAGCAGATTTGGTCACATTTTCAGTAGACCCATAATAAATTCATAAAGAACCAAACTTCATGAATGTTTTTTGTGACCAACAAGTATGTGCTCCAATCACTCCATCACAAAAAAAAATTGTAGAAATTATTGGAACTCAAAACAGCCATGACATTATGTATATTAGCCGCACTGGGCTGTAAGTCGCAGATATATAACGGTACACAATATTTTTGTAATTGTATATTAAAAAACCTTAATTGTTTCCAGACTCAATAACTCCACGGTGACATTTTGGTGGATTTACAGAGGGATTTGTGAAACTGAAACAATAAAAAAAGAAGGCCGTTTTAAGTTAATAATAACAACACAGACCCTAGTATTAACATATTTGCTAATGCTAACAATGCTAGCCTGATTACGTTATGACAGCACGTACGAATATGCATCACAACACTCTTGCAGACGTCACACATGGTAAATTTAGTAACTATAAATTGTTTTAGTTATATTGTAAAAACATTACAAAGTTGCTTTTAGCGATGAATGAAGAATTATTTTGAGTTATACTTCGGTTCAAGGCGTGAAAGAAGTAATTACATTTTTAACCCGCAACACCTGCAGTGAATGAACTCGCCAAAAAGCTGGCGCATAGCACAAACACCACATAAAAAAAAACACCTTTTCAGTGTCTCTGTCGGTGTTATATTAAAACTATTTACTGAACGCAAAACGAACAACAAATAATCCATAAATCATCAGCACTATTTTATGGGCCGCGTGATTCAAAGCATAGGAAAAACATACATAATCTCGCCATCCCTCTTATTGTGTTGCTCCTGTTAGATTTCCATATACAGTTGTATTTATGTACAATATTGTTACATTTGTGTTTTTTTAGCCTGTTAACATGCAAGTACAAACGTCAGAGTCATATTTTTTGTGATGACTGTCGAGTAATATTTTTTGGTTATCTCACGCTACCTGGCTAGCGTGCTAACTGCTAGCATCTCTGTTCGGCTTCGGCTTTTCAGCATTCACACACAAATACAGATGAACCTGTCATTTCTCCTTGAAAAAGTGCTTTCTAAAACAATTTTATTTCAGTTGCGACTGTATCCAGACAAGCATGAATATACTAAAAATAAAGGAAACATTCATAAATATTGGTCCCGGGCCCGCTAATAGGTGTTTTACATTGTTATGGAAGTCCATCTACATACTAAAATCAAGTAATGGGGAAGAAATACATATTTTCAATTGACTTTTGAAGACATGTGGACTCAATTCATCACATGTTAAATGTATGAAAATACATAAATAAACCGAGCGATATTTGAACTGTACACTCATATTCTTGTCTTATAATTAACACAAACTATGCTGGACATCTTTAAGGAAATGCTTTTTATTTATGCTGTTATACTTTTTTATGGACATTCCCTATTTTTATTGCATTCATAGTGCTTATTTGGTTGCCCCCATGTAGTGTTTATTTAGTTTTTACTATTTTTGATTAAAGATTGCTTGCTTATTGTGATCTTTATTCAATTTTTTTTTTATTATATCTAATAAATTAATGTATTTAAACTTTCTGTTCTAACAGAACTTTGGGGCTGTGATGGATGATTTAAGGTTGTGCTATACAAATAGATAAGCAATATCCTTTTAATGGTTCAAAATTAAAAAAAATACCTTTAAACTTGTGCTAATTGTTAAAGAAGGAACATGCTTCTTAATTTTTGTTGTTTCGTTTATTTTGTGTTGTTTTTTTTGTATGTTTGATGTGCCGTAAAAATTGAAAAAACGTAAACCTTTATTGATTGGGGAAAAAAAAACGTTTTTAATATTTTTACATTTTTATCAATACATGTTTAAATTTTTTACAATTATGGCACATAAAGCATAAAAATGTATTGATAGGAAAAATATTTTTTTTTTTATATTTTTGATTTTTTTCCTATCAATACATGTTTACGTTTTAAAAAAAAATTCTGGCACATAAAACATAAACATTTATTGATAGGGAAAAAAAAAATATATATAAATAAATGAATATGTAATATTTTTTATACAAAAAAATACTGTTTTTTTCCCTATCAATAAATGTTTACGTGTTTTACAATCTTTATGGCACATCAAACAAAAAACTAAAATAAAAAGCAACAAAAACACAAATAAACGAAAAAAGAATTTAGGAAGCATGTTCCTCCAAAAGGTTTTTTTTCAAGTGTTGTTTGTAAAATAAGCTACCCTGGGGCCAAATAAAATTGCAAGTGCCAGCACTTTGATAAAAAAGTGCAGGATCATTGATAAATGTAACAAAAAAGTCTTCATCAAGAGTAAAAGTGAATTTCATATTACTGTCTGTCTGTAAAACATTAACGATTATTTTGATTATATTTTCGTGAGAATATTAATCGGATTTGATTGTGTCAATAAACCGTATATCCCTGTTTTTCTTTGTGTTTACGCAGAGGCCAACTGTGAGGGTGCCATTGAACGTCACATTGAGAGTGACAGGCGGCCATGGAGAGATGGAGTGTCCATGCACCGAACTCTATCGAACATGCAGACACGCCATTTGTTCTGCTGCCGTCTACACGTTTGTTTGCGAAGGCAAGATGCCTTTGGGCCTCCGAGGAGAAAAAAATGTCATCTGATGCCTCTGTTGAGTCGACTATAGCACCTGGTTGTATAAGTTGATCAAATAAGTGCTTTTGTGTGTGTTTGGTCCCTGGACAGACATTAATGTAGTGCGAGAGCTGTGCCATAGAGTTGTTTTAGAAAGAAGGGGATCCATTTCTGTGTAGTTTGCACTGATAAATCTGTGAATCTGAAAATGTTCATACTTGTTTTTGTTATCTCATAAAGCATTATTGTTATTGGAGTGGCATGGCGTAGTGGGTAGAGTGGCCGGCCAGAAACCTGAGGGTTGCAGGTTCGCTTCCCACCTATTGACATCCAAAAAAATCCCTGCCATTGTGTCCTTGGGCTGGACACTTCAGCCTTTGCCCCCGGTGCCACTCACACTGGTGATTGACTGATGAATGAATGATTGGTGGTGGTCGGAGGGGCCGTAGTAGCCGTAACTGGCAGCCACGCTTCCGTCAGTGCACCCCAGGGCAGCTGTGGCTACTGATGAAGCTTACCACCACAGGGTGTGAATGAATGTTGAGTCCCTCTTCTCTGTGAGCTCTTTGAGTGTTTAGAAAAGCGCAATATAAATTTAACCATTGTGTAATGTTCATATTGTTGTTACTCAGCCAGCGTTTGTGGGTCTGATGGACCCGTTGCATCTTGTGGCTTTTAATGCCTCACAATTAAACACTTTTATGTTAAAATACTGAACATATATTTATTGGGATAAGGTAAACATTTGTTTCCCTTTAGGAGCCCAGTCTAGATTGTATTTTTTACTCATCCTTCTCCAGCATTTACCATTTCCCCATCTTTTCAATGCACCTTGTGGCGACCCATCAGCGTTCTTGTTCTGGAGCCCTGTACACTGTTTGTTTGTCTAATCTTGAACGAGTTTGTGATGCAAACAAAGTAATGTCGTACTTGTGCAATGACAATAAAGACCTAGCTACCTACTTACCTTGAGACCATTTAAGTTTTTTACCATTTTCCCAAAAAATCCCGCTTTTCCTGAAATTCCCAAATTTGGGGGAAATTCCTATTGAAATCAAAGTTATAAATAAATAAATAAATTGGTTGTATTTGTATAGCGCTTTTCTACCTTCAAGGTACTCAAAGCGCTTTGACACTACTTCTACATTTACCCATTGACACACACATTCACACACTGATGGAGGGAGCTGCCATGCAAGGCGCTAACCAGCACCCATCAGGAGCAAGGGTGAACTGTTTTGCTCAGGACACAAAGGACGTGATGAGGTTGGTACTAGGTGGGGATTGAACCAGGGGCCCTCGGGTTGCGCACGGCCACTCTCTAACTCTCACATTTATCATCTGATTCAAATTGTTCTAACTTCAAAATATTCAGCCTAATTGGGAATTGCGTGCTCTACTTCAAAAATAAATACAAAAATTCCAGGATTTCAGAACAACTTCAGCATTCACGCCCAATTCCTTCAGGAATTGCCTCATCTAGTTATTATATTAGCACTATTATTATTAGGACTAGTAGTAGTATTTGTTTTATTCGGGGTGCTGAAAAGAAGCTATTCTTGTTTATTTCTAGTCCAAATGAATTCAACGTTTTCTTGAATCAGAAAAAAATACAGAAATGAATGCAAGAATTAATAAAAAAAATAAAAAGATGTTTTAGGCCTGCCGTGCTTACTTTCTGCGTACATACATCACACGTCGGCAACCATGATAAGCCTTCGTGTCACTGTCTCTATCTTCTTTGTGTTGCAGTGCCTGGTTTCTTAGTCACGGGGCATGGCTACATGACACTCATTTCCTCCCGGCTACTTGAGCTCTCCAGTCCCTTCACCCCGGCATCAGTACATTTCCTGATGGTTCAACCTTCCAGCCATGTGCATCTCCGCTTTGGCTCCACTCACACTGCTCGTTCCCCGTGGCTCCGTCTCAGCGTTGCGTTCAAAGTGTTTATTGTTATTCTCCACACATTGTGTATGCTATTTCTGTTCCTCACACCGTATGTGTGCGTCCTGAGCTCTTTCTTCCTCACTCCAATTTGAGTGCTCTATTTGTTGGGGTCGTGACACTTTGTATTTTGTGACCTGTTTTGAAAATATTTTATTATCATTTTTATTTTAGATAATATACTGCCTGGATCCGTTTGAATTGAGAGTCAAGTTTGAATAGAAATTGTGAGTTCTTGTAATATTCATATCCACATCCGAATTATGAGCCTGCTGCAATGTAAGCAGCCCATATTTTGTCATTCTTCAACACGTATTAGTTCTGCACATTTCTCTTACGAATAATACGAGACAAACCGGCAAAGAAACCCCCACATATGTTATACTATCGGAAAGGTTTCACTCGCGCCTACAGTGGTACTGTAAGTTGGCAATATTTAGTGTTACCATGGTGATGCTATTTATGAATAATAAATAAAAAAAATAGGCCAATTGAATGTGTACATACCCTTTTAAAGGACGATTAAACACCAAAAAAGCAAGATTACCTCCTCATGTAGCTCAGCCATACTTTCACGCAGTTCGGTGCTTAACATCTCATTTTGTTCATACATTTGTTGACTTTTGACACAAGCTAACTGATAGCATGCTAACATTAGCTTGCTTTCATGCTATCATAAGCATGATATTTTTTCAGTTAAATTTGCTTCCGTTTACCTCAGTCAAATAACTTGGTACGTGAACTTTGTTAACTGTTAGCATGCAAACTTTAGCATGTTGCGGGCTAATATTAACATGCTAACTTATTTTGGTTGTTTTTTAACTTTTTTTTCTACTTCCATATTCATACACCTTACAGCCGGGTTACTTGAAATATGACACATGCTCACTGTTAGCACGCCCTTGTCAGCACACATGCTAAGTGTTACATTTTAATCATCAATCAATCAATCAATGTTTATTTATATAGCCCCAAATCACAAATGTCTCAAAGGACTGCACAAATCATTACGACTACAACATCCTCGGAATAACCCACAAAAGGGCAAGGAAAACTCACACCCAGTGGGCAGGGAGAATTCACATCCAGTGGGACGCCACTGACAATGCTTACTATGAGAAACCTTGGAGAGGACCTCAGATGTGGGCAACCCCCCCCCCCCCCCCCCCCCCCCCCCTTTAGGGGACCGAAAGCAATGGATGTCGAGCGGGTCTAACATGATACTGTGAAAGTTCAATCCATAGTGGCTCCAACACAGCCGCGAGAGTTCAGTTCAAGTGGATCCAAGACAGCAGCGAGAGTCCCGTCCACAGGAGACCATCTCAAGCGGAGGCGGATCAGCAGCGTAGAGATGTCCCCAACCGATACAGGCGAGCGGTCCATCCTGGGTCTCGACTCTGGACAGCCAGTACTTCATCCATGGTCATCGGACCGGACCCCCTCCACAAGGGAGGGGGGGACATAGGAGAAAGAAAAGAAGCGGCAGATCAACTGGTCTAAAAAGGATGTCTATTTAAAGGCTAGAGTATACAGATGAGTTTTAAGGTGAGACTTAAATGCTTCTACTGAGGTAGCATCTCGAACTGTTACCGGGAGGGCATTCCAGAGTACTGGAGCCCGAACGGAAAACGCTCTATAGCCCGCAGACTTTTTTCGGGCTCTAGGAATCACTAATAAGCCGGAGTCTTTTGAACGCAGATTTCTTGCCGGGACATATGGTACAATACAATCGGCAAGATAGGATGGAGCTAGACCGTGTAGTATTTTATACGTAATTAGTAAAACCTTAAAGTCACATCTTAAGTGCACAGGAAGCCAGTGCAGGTGAGCCAGTACAGGCGTAATGTGATCAAACTTTCTTGTTCTTGTCAAAAGTCTAGCAGCCGCATTTTGTACCAACTGTAATCTTTTAATGCTAGACATGGGGAGACCCGAAAATAATACGTTACAGTAATCGAGACGAGACGTAACAAACGCATGGATAATGATCTCGGCGTCTTTAGTGGACAAAATGGAGCGAATTTTAGTTATATTACGGAGATGAAAGAAGGCCGTTTTAGTAACGCTTTTAATGTGTGACTCAAAGGAGAGAGTTGGGTCGAAGATAATACCCAGATTTTTTACAGAGTCAATTTGTTTTATTATTTGGTTGTCAAATGTTAAAGTTGTATTATTAAATAGAGGTCGGTGTCTAGCAGGACCGATAATCAGCATTTCCGTTTGTTTGGCATTAAGTTACAAAAAGTTAGCGGACATCCATTGTTTAATTTCATTAAGACACGCTTCCAACTGACTACAGTCCGGCGTGTTGGTCAGCTTTAGGGGCATGTAGAGTTGGGTGTCATCAGCATAACAGTGAAAGCTAATACCGTATTTGCGTATGACGTCACCCAGCGGCAGCATGTAGATGCTGAAGAGTACAGGGCCAAGGACCGAACCCTGGGGAACTCCACACGTTACCTTAACATAGTCCGAGGTCAAACTGTTATGGGAGACGCACTGCATCCTATCAGTTAGATAGGAGTTAAACCATGACAGCGCTGAGTCTGACATACCAATTCGTGTTTTGATACGCTCTAATAAAATATTATGATCGACGGTATCGAAAGCAGCGCTAAGATCGAGGAGCAGCAACATAGATGACGCATCAGAGTCCATCGTTAGCAATAGATCATTAGTCAATTTTGCGAGGGCTGTCTCAGTCGAGTGATTTGCCATGAAACCGGATTGAAAGGTTTCACATAGATTGTTAAACGCTAAGTGTTCATTTAGCTGCTCTGCAACAATTTTTTCGAGGATTTTAGAAATAAAGGGAAGATGAGACACCGGTCGGTAATTTACCATGAGGTCAGGATCGAGGTTAGGTCTTTTAAGGAGAGGATGAATAACCGCTTTTTTGAATGCTAGGGGAACAGTGCCCGAAGAAAGTGATACGTTTATAATATTTAGCACTGATGGACCTAATAATACAAAAAGCTCCTTGATAAGTTTCCCAGGAAGTGGGTCAAGTAAACATGTTGTTTGTTTTATTCCATTTACACGTTGTAACAATCCTTCTAATGTTATTTCATCAAAACGAGAGAAACTATTTTGGATATTTGCAGTATCCGCCGTATATACAGTCGTATCTGTGTTACTATAACCCTGTTGTAGCTGGGACGCATTGTCTTTAATCTCCTTTCTAATAAATTCAATTTTCTTATTAAAGAACTTCATAAAGTCATCTGCCGAATGGGTGGAGCTACTGGAAGGAGTCCCTTGTTGGGTTAGCGATGCTACTGTACTAAACAAAAATTTTGGATCGTTTTTATTAATGCGGATGAGATTTGAGTAATAATTAGTTTTAGCTAAGGTAAGCATGCGTTTATAAGTTATTAAACTATCACTCCATGCTTGATGGTGCACCTCAAGTTTATTCGTGCGCCATTTGCGTTCCAGCTTTCTACATAATAATTTCTGAGCTCTAGTTTCTTCAGTAAACCATGGCGTACGCCTTTTTGGAGCCTTTTTAACTTCAGCGGTGCTATACTATCAATGGTTTCGCGCAGGGCGTTGTTAAAGTTGTTAGTGAGGTTATCAAGAGAGCCCACATACTTTGGGAACGGTGCCATTACCGAGGGCAGTAGGTCCGCAAGAGTCGTCGTTGTGGCAGCATTAATGTTGCGGCTGCTATAGCAGTTATTATTATAATTATTAGCTTGCCGAACATGAGTCTGAACTTCGAATTTTATAAGGTAATGATCGGACATTACTTTAGTATACGGGAGTATCATAACTTTGGAAACGATGATACCTCTGACAAGCACTAGGTCTATCGTATTACCGCTGCGATGCGTCGGTTCATTTATTATTTGTGTAAGACCACAGCTATCAATTATAGTCTGGAGCACCACGCACGGTGGGTCCAATGGGGTATTCATATGGATATTAAAGTCCCCATTATAATTATATTATCGGCGTGCGTCACTAGATCAGCAACAAACTCTGAGAATTCACTAATAAAGTCCGAATAGGGCCCTGGGGGGCGGTAGATAACGGCCAGGCACAGAGGCAGAGGTGTGGCAGACTTCATAGAAAGCACCTCAAACGATTTATATTTATTATTTAAGTTAGGACTAAAGTTAAAGTTTTCGTTGTATATTAGTGCAACACCCCCTCCCCTTTTAAGGTGACGGGCAATATGCGCATTCGTATAGTTAGGAGGGGATGCCTCATTTATCGCAAAAAAGTCGTCTGGTTTAAGCCAGGTTTCGCTAAGACCGATGACGTTAAGGTTGTTGTCTCTAATGACCTCATTGACTAATAACGTTTTGGGAGACAAAGATCTGATGTTTAGAAAGCCCATATTATAGGTAGTGGGCTGTTTTAAGGAGTTGTTGATAAAATTATCCATAATAGCAATATTAATAATGTTGCGTTTATTATGCGCAGTGTACTTAAAATAATTACGACCATATCTAGGAATTGATATGACGGGAATTTTCAGATTGTCTACTTGGCGCTGCGATAAACTGAACGCATCATAATTTGCCACCTCAGTAGAACGCATGTCTAACTCTGACGTAGTCATAGACATAGCAGAAAAAACATTTTGTGAGTTGTGTATTATTCTACGAAAATTGCTATGTGTACAGGGATCATCCAGCCTGGCGCTGGCTAGTTCTAATGTGAGCATGCTAGTGTTTTAGGCTAGCTCAACAGCTCGTTTTGTAAAGTTACACCTAAAACTCACGGATTCAGACACTCGGCACCATCTTCAAAGTACAGCGGCTTCCGACGACCCCCGGCCAGAAGTCCAGGGGCACAGATAGAAGGCCCATCAAAATTTCCACAATTAATTTTCTCGCAATTTTTGCTATTGTTATTGTTATTATTGATTTAATTTGTATTTCTTTACCATTTGTTGTGTTCGTGGTCATGGCCCTCTCAGCTGACTTTGGTGAAAAGTATTGTTATTGTTATTATATTGGTAATATTGGTCTAATATTGGGCTTCACGGTGGAAGAGGGGTTAGTGTGTCTGCCTCACAATAAGAAGGTCCTAAGTAGTCAGGGTTCAATCCCAGGCTCTGGATCTTTCTGTGTGGAGTTTGCATGTCCTCCCCGTGAATGCGTGGTTTCCCTCCGGGTACTCGGCTTCCTCCCACTTCCAAAGACATGCACCTGGGGATAGGTTGATTGGCAACACTAAATTGGCCCTAGTGTGTGAATGTAAGTGTGAATGTTGTCTGTCCATCTGTGTTGGCCCTGCGATGAGGTGGCGACTTGTCCAGGGTGTACGCCGCCTTCCGCCCGATTGTAGCTGAGATAGGCACCAGCAAACCCCGCGACCCCAAAGGGAATAAGCTGTAGAAAATGGATGGATGGATGGTCTAATATCATCCCCAAAAAAATAAATAAATAAATAAAAAAATAAAAAAATTAAAAATATATATATATATACATTATATAAAATATATATAAAATAAACACTTGAATTTCAGTGTTCATTTATTTACACATTTACACACACATAACGCTCATCTACTCATTGTTGAGTTAAGGGTTGAATTGTCCATCCTTGTTTTTCTAACCATATGCATGTACAGTAGATGGCAGTATTGTCCTGTTTAAGAGTCTCACAACACTGTTGTTTATGGCAGACAAACTGCTTTACGGTAGACGAAAACGGACTGCTGTTGTTGTGTGTTGTTACCGCGCTCTGTGGACGTTAATGAAACTGCCTAACAATAAACCCACATAAGAAACAAAGAACTCGCCCTTGATCATTCTACAGTTAAAACGTCATTGGGTAGACATGCTGTTGTCTACAGTTCTACCTGCACCCTCCAATTTTTTTGTGGTAGTTTTGGGGTTACCTTGAACGGCTGACAGTCGATACAGGGCAATGCTTAGTCCAATCAGCTGATATCCTGTTATTGTAATATTGAATAGGTCGGTATTGTCAGCGTCCTCAACTGAAAGGGTTGCCAGGCACAATCCTCTTCTCCCAAGAGACTGTTGTGTGTCCAGCGACAACCATTCCGACAGGTTGCCCCGAACTCGAGATCTTGTCAATTTTGTTGGGAGGTTGGTTGATCAATGCCATTGTTTTGTGCTAATGGACATGTCATATGCTCGTCAAGTGTGGATGCTAGCAGGGTTGTGTGTTTTAGTGATTCGTGGATGCTCAACAGTCATCAGGTATGGCACACACACACACACACACACACACACACACACACACACACACACACACAGAAATCCAGGCTGAGACGAGACACAACTCATAAAGCCGACTGTAGCACGTTGCCACACATCGCTGCTTTCTCACGGGTGCACTCATGCTTGTCACCCAAGGCCTGACTAAGCCTCTGTTTTCAGAGCCGCACCTGCGTACTGCACAGCTCGCTGGAGTCTCGCGTGTCAATTTATTATTTTTGCTTCATGGTGCTACTTCCCCCCAGAAGCTCGTTCTACATAGCGATTTATATTACGACCGATGCAGGCAAGTCGTCTCCCCGCATATCTCCGGTGTGATTCGTCGGTCCGAGGTTAAGTTTGTTGTGCTTGTGACACTCTTGCAGCTTGTGTCGGTGCATGGCGCCCTGGTTGGCAGGCTGACATGCTCCTGCAGCAGATGGTGCAGACGGGGAACACCAACACTGCCATCACCATTGGCTAGTGGTGGAAAATCTCATTTTCACTTTATTCCCTCCTTCCTTTCATTTTATCCCTCCCTTGCCATCCTTTTCTCTACCTGGGTTTTTTTCATGCAGTTGAATAAAGAATGAAGGGAGAAGTGCGAGCCTTGCATGACTCCACTGTGCACATTGTACATTCCACACTGAAAAATGCACTGCATCCATTTTAAAGTGATGCATTGTTTACATTTACTGAAATATACATATATACACACACACACACACACATACATATAATATATATATATATATATATATATATATATATATATATATATATATATATATATATATATATATATATATATATATATATATATACATACACAGTAAGGCAAACAAGGATTTAATCAGCCACCGATTGTGCAAGTTCTCCCACTTAAAATGATGACAGAGGTCTGTAATTTTCATCATAGGTACACTTCAACTGTGAGAGACAGAATGTGAAAAAAAATCCAGGAATTCCCATTGTAGGAATTTTAAAGAGTTTATTTGTAAATTATGGTGGAAAATAAGTATTTGGTCACTTCAAACAAGGAAGATCTCTGGCTCTCACAGACCTGTAACTTCTTCTTTAAGAAGCTCTTCTGTCCTCCTCTTGTTACCTCTATTATTGGAACCTGTTTGAACACGTTATCTGTATAAAAGACACCTGTCCACATTCTCAAACAGTCAGACTCCAAACTCCACTATGGCCAAGACCAAAGAGCTGTAGAAGGACACCAGGAAAAGAATTGTAGACATGCACCAGACTGGGAAGAGCGAATCTACAATAGGCAAAGAGCTTGGTGTGAAAAAATCAACTGTGGGAGCAATTATCAGAGTCCACTGATAATCTCCCTCTATCTGGGGCTACACGCAAGATATCATCCCGTGGGGTCAAAATGATCATGAGAACGGTGAGCAAAAAATCCCAGAAACACTTAGGGGCACCTGGTGAATGACCTGCAGATAGCTGGGACCAAAGTAATAAAGGTTATCATCAGTAACACACTACACCGACAGGGAATCAAATCCTGCAGTGCCAGACGTGTCCCCCTGCTTAAGCCAGTGCATGTCCAGGCCCGTCTGAAGATTGCCAGAGAGCACATGGATGATACAGCAGAGGATTGGGAGAATGTCATGTGGTCAGATGAAACCAAAATAGAACATTTTGGTATAAACTCAACTTGTCGTGTTTGGAGGAAGAACAATACTGAGTTGCATCCCAACAAAACCATACCTACTGTGAAGCATGGGGGTGGAAACGTCATGCTTTGGGGCAGTTTTTCTGCTAAGGGGACAGGACGACTGATCCATGTTAAATGAAAGAATGAATGGGGCTTTATATCGTGAGATTTTGAGCCAAAACCTCCTTCCATCAGTGAGAGCTTTGACGATGAAACGTGGCTGTGTCTTCCAGCATGACAATGATCCCAAACACACCGCCTGGGCAACGAAGGAGTGGCACCGTAAGAAGCATTGCAAAGTCCTGGAGTGGCCTAGCCAGTCTCCAGACCTCAACCCCATAGAAAATCTGTGGAGGGAGTTGAAAGTCCGTGTTGCTCGGCGACAGCCCCAAAACATCACTTCTCTCGAGAAGATCTGCATAGAGGAATGGGCCAAAATACCAGTTACTGTGTGTGCAAACCTGGTAAAGACCTATAGTAATCTGTTGTGTACTAGAGAAGGGAAGGAGGCGACAACCAGGCTAGGACTGCGGTTTACAAGGTTGATTAAAAAAACCTTTGATGAATACGTGGCGTGTGTATGCTACTCAAAGTGAATGAGTGTTGACTATGTGTAATATTAAATATGTAAATGTTACCAAGGGGTGTTGTCTGTAAATGTTGGTTGGATCTTTTGTCATTATCCAAGAGGGCAAGGCGAAGAGGCAGGTCGTGGACAGGCAAGAGGTCATGGGCAAGAGCAGGCCAGCGTGGTCTGGGTCCGAGCAGGGAGGTCGTGGATCGAGGAGAGCAGTCAGGAATCCGGATGGGAGTTGAGTGACAAGGCACGATCACGGAGGACAGGGGAGTCACTGAGGAAAAACAAAAGGACATGAACCAGGGGAAAACACGGAGAGAAAGAGCAAAACAAGGGCGAGAAAAATCACTGGGAAAAAAGAGAATGCGGGACGTGATGCTTACTGGAAGGTTAGCGACGTTCTGGCAAAGGTTCCTCGGGTCTGCTGGCTTTTATGCTGCTCCCTCTCATTAAATCCAGGTGTGTTGATTATTGATAGGCTGCAGGCTTGTTGCTGCTTGGGTGTGCTACACACTATCAGCAGAGACCCCTCTTGGCGCACTGTCAGTAGAGGCGCACGCAGCTCCAGCCGCCGAGGAAACGCGGATTCGACTCCGTGTCATGACATGACCTCTGTTATTTCCAACAAAGTTTATATTACAAAGTATTGAGTTGAATTTTTGTTATTTACCAAATATTTATTTCCCACCATTAATTTACAAATATATTCTTTAAAATTCCTACAATGTGAATTCATGGATTTTTTTCCACATTCTGTCTTTCACAGTTGAAGTGTACCTATGATGAAAATTACAGACTTCTGTCATCATTTTAAGTGGGAGAACTTGCACAATCGGTGGCTGACTAAATACTTTTTTGCCCTACCGTATATATATATATATATATATATATATATATATATATATATATATGTATGTATGTATATATATATATATATATATATATATATTATTATTATTATTTTTTTTTTATATATATACCTTACTGTATATGTCGCTCTGGAGTATAAGTTGCATCTGCCTAAAACACATAATAAAGAAAGAAAAAAAACATGTATAAGTCGTACTGGAGTATAAGTCGCATTTTTGGGGGAAATGTATTTGATAAAACCCAACACCAAGAATAGACATTGAAAGGCAATTTAAAATAAATAAAGAATAGTGAACAAAAGGCTGAATAAGTGTACGTTATATGACGCATGAATAACCAACTGAGAAGGTGCCTGGTATGTTAATGTAACATATTATGGTAAGAGTCATTCAAATAACTATAACATATAGAACATGCTATACGTTTACCAAACAATCTGTCACTCCTAATCGCTAAAATCCATAAAATCTTATACGTCTAGTCTCTTATACCTGAATGAGCTAAATAATATTACCGGTATTTGATATTTTAACGGTAATGAATGTAGCTTGTAGTTACAACTCCGGTGCAGTATGTGGCGGTATTGCACTTAATTCACCTGGTGGGTCAGAAGAAGAAGACAACAACGATGACGACGAAGTAAAGGAATAACAGACCGACCGGATCAAAATACGAGGGTAACACATCTTGGCAAACAAGTTCAAAAGTGATCCGAACCTGTGCAGTGTGCAGCACCGACTCAGATTCTCTTAATTTTTATTTTCGGGACCGGGGCAGACGCACGCAGTAACAGGCACCTGTTACCATACCGACGAGCTAACGTGTCCAGGTTATAACCCTGTTGTCAATAAACACACGTGAAGACGGTGCTTCAGATACTGTGCATTAATACTGAAAGCTAAATTGTGCACTGTCCACTGCAGCATGTGAATGCAATGAAAATAATACAATCTGAGCCAACCAGTTGTTAAAATGTTGTCCAGGTTAATGTTTTAGCCATTAAATGCTTTTCATTTGAACAGGCATGTGATTTTTTCCGTTTAAAGTCGGAATTCCGTCTTTTTTAATCTATGGGGGAGAAAAAATAAAATAGTATAATGTAAACGATGTCAGTTCTCGAGAGAAAGGACGCTTTCACTCAAAAAAAACAATTTTTATTTGAGTGTTTGTATATGCAAATCTTTCGGGTTTTTTTCTGTTAAAGTTTTTGTTCTTATTTTTTACAACGAAAGACACGTTTGCTGGGAGTGTCCTGTCCGGTTTTGGCGACGTCATGTTAATCAACTTCCGGTTGTCGTTGCTTCAGTATTGATCGATCGATCACTCTGTCTTGAGCTCACAGGCCTACTGCGTCATGTGGCTTTAATGTGCGCGGTTTAATGTCTTAATTGCTGACACAGTTATGTGGTTATACTCACTCATATTGGGGTATGTCGTTATTTATCGGAGAAAGACGTTAATGTATTGTTTTAGTGTTAGCATTTGAGCTAGCTAGTGCGGGCGAGTTTCTCCGGTCCGTCAGTTTAGACTTAGACAACTTTTATTGTTATATAATGGGAATTGTCCTGTGTTATCAATCACGGTTTTACAATAGTTTTACGGTCTATTATTATAATTTTTATTGTTTCATCTTTAGTGAAGACTCTAGCCTTTTGAAACCGTTTACTTTGAAAGTTTCACTTCTGTTTCCGTTTTTATGCGCGTTGATGTCAACCTCACTTTAAAATATTTGAGGCAATATTGACTTCTACATGTCTGTCTTTTTAAAAGAAGTGAACTGAAGTAATGTGGTAATACTGTAAATAAACTGTAGATAATAACACTGATCAATGTGACACCTGTGGATGTGAAATGAACACAAGATGTAAATACTAGTGACTAAATACTGTTGGAACTGAACCAGACCAGTTGATCTGCCGCTTCTTTTCTTTTTCTCCTCTGTCCCCCCCTCCCTTGTGGAGGGGGTCCGGTCCGATGACCATGGATGAAGTACTGGCTGTCCAGAGTCGGGACCCAGGATGGACCGCTCGTCGGGACCCAGGATTGACCGCTCGCCTGTGTATCGGTTGGGGACATCTCTACGATGCTGATCCGACTCCGCTTGGATGGTTTCCTGTGGACGGGACTCTCGCTACTGTCTTGGATCCGCTTTGAACTGAACTCTCGCGGCTGTGTTGGAGGTTGGAGCCACTATGGATTGAACTTTCACAGTATCATGTTAGACCTGCTCGACATCCATTGCTTTCGGTCCCCTAGAGGGGGTGGGGGGTTGCCCACATTTGAGGTCCTCTCCAAGGTTTTAATAGTCATCATTGTCACTGGCGTCCCACTGGGTGCGAATTCTCCTTGCCCACTGGGTGTGAGTTTTCCTTGCCCTTTTGTGGGTTCTTCTGAGGATGTCGTAGTCGTAGTTGTTTGTACAGTCCTTTGAGACATTTGTGATTTAGGGCTATATAAACAAACATTGATTGATTGATTGATATACAGTGATTCATTAGGATAATTGGGGTATGTATGTTCTATTAATGATGTTTCCATGTCTTTAAATACTAAAATATTTTCTTCAAATGGTGCTGTCTTTGGTAATTTTAGCATGTTAAATTGGTGAAAACCCTCCGGAATTTTTTTCAGTCTTTTTCATTGTGATCAAATCACATGTCTGTTTCAAGATTTCAACTGTGATCGGGCTTTAAACAGATAGGTGTAACTGCTACTGGTCAAATAACGTGAAACAGCATTTAATTTTACATGTATGCCATTTAAATGTAATTATAGATAATGATAATAATAAATACTGTGTAGTTTTGTAAATAGTCAACGGGAAGGATTTTAGTAAGATATAAGCCATGAGCACTAGAAAAAAAACCTAGGCAGGACAAGTAAACCTACGTAGCGTAGCTGCACTTAATTGTAGCCTGATTTAGCCATTCCTTTACCACTTTTGACGTGTGTTTGGGGTCATTGTCCTGTTGGAACACATAACTGCGCTGATGATTTTAGGTTTTCCTGAAGAATTTTGAGTTAACCCTCCTCTTTCATTGTTCCATTTACTCCCTGTAAAGCAACAGTTCCATTGGCAGCTAAACAGCCCTAGAGGTTAATACCACCATGCTTGACGGTAGGTTTGGTGTTCCTGGGATTAAAGGCCTCACATTTTCTTCTCCAAACATATTGCTGGGTATTGTGGCCAAACAGCTACATATTTTTTTTTTCATCTGACCTCACATGGACAAAGATAAGACCTTCTGGAGGTGAGTTTTGTGGCATACTAACTTTTTATTGTTTGTTATGTTGGTCTAGTGAGGCTTCTCTTAAAAGCTATTTTAATTCACTATTTTTTAATAGACAATTGTAGATTGATTGCAGCAATGTAATCAAATGTTATGGGTCCTACTACAACTGCCAAAATGGCTGTTGACATGACATGGGTGGGCCTTCGGGGACTTGTGTGGGTCAAGGTACACTCTTTCATTAAATGTATCAAGGCGGTAAGCGAAGTGGATGATGTCGGACCGCTAGAACATTAATATTTACAAGGCTTGCATCAAGCCATTTGGCTATTCAGCCTACCATTCTCAGTTACGGTTTAGTTATGGCATCCTTGCATTACCACTATTTAGGTATTTATCCGGTACAATGAGTCAAAGTAACCATGTATGAATCCCTAAAATATTTAAATGTATTGCATCGGACTTGTATTTAAAGTGTAATAAATAATAAGATAGCATATGAGCTACTGTTTCACTTTTTTTCTTCTAAATGTTGTCTTTTTTATAAACTGTTATACAAAGTTTATATGTTTTTGAATATAATTTGAAACAGTAGTTATAACAAAACTACTAATAATACTACATTTAACAAGCACATTTAGCTTTGCCAAATATAGAAACGTGTTAAATAATGTGTTATAAAGGTCCATAATATTATCAAAAGGTTTTGAGAATCTGGAGAAATCTCTGCACATAAGGCTGAAAACAAACATTGAATGCCCAAACCTTCGATCCCTCAAGCGGTCCTGCATGAGAAAGTGAAGTGAATTATATTTATATAGCGCTTTTCTCTAGTGACTCAAAGCGCTTTACATGGTGAAACCCAATATCTAAGTTACATTTTTAAACCAGTGTGGGTGGCACTGGGAGCAGGTGGGTAAAGTGTCTTGCCTAAGGACACAACAGCAGTGACTAGGATGGCAGAAGTGGGGATTGAACCTGCAACCCTCAAGTTGCTGGCACGGCCGCTCTACCAACCGAGCTATACTGCCCCGGTAAAGTGACATCAGTGTGTAAAGTCTATCACCACAGGGGTTCAGGAACACTTCAGAAAACCACTGTCCGTAACTAAAGTTTGTCGCTACACCCGTAAGCGCAAGTTAAAACTCTGCTATGCAAAGTGAAAGCCATTTATCAACAACAGCCAGAACTCCGCCGGCTTTGCTTAGCCCTAGCTCATCTAAAGATGGACCGATGCAAAGTGGAATAGTGTTCTGTGGTTGGACGATTCCACATTTCAAATTGTTTTGGGAAACTGCGGATGTCCTGTCCTCCGGACCAAAGAGGAAAAGAACCCCGGATTGTTCTAGGGGCAAAGTTCAAATGCCAGCATCTGTGATGGTATGGGGGTGTATTAGTGCCCAAGGCATGGGTAACTTACACATCTGTGAAGGCACCATTAATGCTGAAAGGTACATACAAGTTTTGGAGCAACACATGTTGCCATCCAAGCAATGTATTTTTCGTGGACGCCCCTGCTAGTTCCGACAAGACAATGCCAAGCCACGTCTTACAACAGCGTGGTTTCGTAATAAAAGAATGTGGGTACTAGACTGGCCTAGCTGTAGTCCAGACCTGTCTCCCATTGACAATATGTGGCACATTATGAAGCCTAAAATACCATAACGGAGACCCCGGACTGTTGAACAACTTAAGATGTACATCAAGCAAGAATGGGTGAGAATTCCATCTGAAAATTGGTCTCCTCAGTTCCCAAATGTTTACTGAGTGTTGTTAAAAGGAGAGGCCATGTAACACCGTGGTAAAAATGCCCCTGTGACAACATTTTTTTGCAATGTGTTGCTGCCATTAAATTCTGAGTTAATGATTATTTGCTAAAAAAAACTACTATTTCTCAGTTGGAACATTAAATATATTGTCTTTGCAGTCTATTTAATTGAAGATAAGTTGAAAAGGATTTGCAAATCATTGTATTCTGGTTTAATTTTCCATTTACACAGTGTGCCAACTTCACTGGTTTTGTAGTTTTTACCATGAATTGATTAACGTGAACCCCGACTTAAAAATGTTGAAAAACTTATTTGGATGTTACCATTTAGTGGTCAATTGTACGGAATATGTACTGAACTGTGCAATCTACTAATAAAAGTTTGAATCAATCAATCAATGGGTTTTGTAGATAGAGAATTGATAAACCCAACTTCATGAATGCTTTCATTGACATTCTTGATAATGCATACATCAAATGTAATATCTCATGTGAATCACAATCAGAAAAGCATGTTTTCACATCCAGAACTTTGACCTATTTTACTTAGTCAAAGAGCCCGGCCACTGAGGGAAGCTATAAGTTTGATTTAAGCCTCAGTTAATCCTGTCTTCTCCGTCCAAGCCGATCAACCCTGCTAGTATTTACCCGAAGCCGCACATGTGGCCCAACATCGTCCTTTCCCTGGGCTGACCTGCCTTCCCTGCCAGCTGGAATGGTTTCCATAACTACGTCACTTGTCACATTTTTCGACAATTTTTACTTTCCTCTTTCCTGTCATCCGCACGTTTAATGTGATTTGTTTCTGCATGTCAAATTTCCGCGGCTTATTTCCATAGGGACGCTTTGGAAAGACACAATTTTGTCTGTAGTACAATCGGGAGTTTCGCCAAATTGCAATCCGTGTTGCTTTAGCCTGATGTGAACGCAGCCATCAATCTTTACTATCCACTGAGTTATTGTTTTTTTAGTCTTTATATCTTTAGAAACCACAAATGCATTTAAAAAAAAAGAATGAAAACTTTCTGTAGTCACTCAGCTCTACCGGTTATGTCAGTCTCTCTCTCCTCTCTCTCCGATTTATGCAAATTCAACTAATCTCTGCAAATTTTACGCACACTCTCAATTGTCTAATGCGTTCTGTCCAAAAAGCAGCTACGTGTAACAATATATCAACTCGTTCTTGCTCAAACGGCACAAGCACTGTCATCATGCCTAGCTTCAGTTGTTCAACAGTCCGGGGTCTTTGTTGTGGTATTTTAGGATTCATAATGCACCACACATTTTCAATGAGAGACAGGTCTTGACTAAAGGCAGGCCAGTCTATTACTCGCACTCTTTTACTATGAAGCCAAGCTGTTGTAACACAAGGCTTGGCATTGTCTTGCTGAAATAAGCAGGGGCATCCATGATAACGTTGCTTGGATGGCAACATAGGTTGCTCCAAAACCTGTATGTACCTTTCAGCATTAATGGTGCTTTCACATGCCTTGGGCGCTAATACACCCCAATACCATCACAGATGCTGGCTTTTGTACTTTGCACCTATAACAATCTGGAAGGTTCTTTTCCTCTTTGTTCCGGGGGACAAAACATCCACAGGTTCCAAAAACCATTTAAAATGTGAACTCTTCAGACCACAGAAAACTTTTGCACTTTGCATCAGTCCAACTTAGATGAGCTCGGGCCCGGCGAAGCCGGCGGCGTTTCTGGGTGTTGTTGATGAATGGCTTTCGCTTTGCATAGTAGAGTTTTAACTTGGACATGCAGATGCAGCGACAAACTGTAGTTACTGATAGTGGTTTTTTGAAGTGTTCCTGAGCCCATGTGGTGATATCCTTTGAACATCAGATGTCACATTTTTGATGCAGTACCGCCTGTGGGATCCAAGGTCTGCAATATCATCGCTTAAGTGCAGTGAGCAGCAGTGGTGACTGTGGTCAGTAGGTCTTGCGTGATGGAAGGGTAAAATTATTCGATGTCAAAGGAGATAAAGTTGTGCTGTTGTTTGTTTTGGATGTTGTTAAACCATTTGATTACTGCTGCTGTATTTCTCCATTGGTTGAGTAGTGTTTTTTCCTAGATTTTTGTGTTGATTTTGTCCAGGATTATTTTGCGGATTTTTCCTATTTCAGATTTAGTTGGGTTTATTAGTCGGCATGTTGGGTTATTTGCGAAGTTGGGGTTGTGGTCCTTCAATGTGATGAAGGCTTCTTTGTTGGCTGTGGCGTCCACCTGTCCTCAATATCCAGTTCGAATCCAGATGGAATAATCACAAGGACTCCTTTAGAAACCAGACCTTGCGGAATTCTACAGAACTCAGCAAGCACATTTGGAACCTCAAAGACAATAATGTTGAAAATTCAATAACATGGCAAATTCTTGTATCCAGCACACCTTACAACAGTGGTAATAAAAGATGCAACCTATGCTTAACAGAGAAACTGTTTATTATATATCACCCAGACCTGTCATCCCTCAACAAGCGCAGTGAAATCATATCAGCATGCCGACACAGACGAAACACCTCCTAGGTAACACATGAGCCAATCACCATGCCCCTATGCCTGCCTTGACCTACCCACTCTGTGCCCTATACAAACCATTGTATGTGAATGCTTCCATTAAAATCTCCTGACGATTGAGGGAACCCCTCATGAAACAGTTCTGTAGAAATGAAGTAGTCTTGTGATTTTTCCCACATATACATACATATATATATATATATAATATATATATATATATATATACTCACACACATATACATATATACACATTTATATACAGTATATATACAGTTTATATACAGATATACATATATTTTTTTCTTTTTTTGTTTCTTTTTTGCAGAAAGAGGATTAGACAGAGCAGTTCACTTGATTGATCCAGTTTGATAAAACTCCACAGCAGCATTAATCTCTTGCCCAATTAATCATAGTGCTTTGCAACACAATCACTCACTCAGACAGGAAGTGCCATCCCAGGTGCCAAAGTAGTCATCATCCGCGCTCCGCCTCAGGGACACGCCACGCGGCCTCGACGGTTGCCAGGGGTCGGACTAGGACACACACAAATTATACACACCACCTCTTCTTTTACAAAATCCAACTGTGTGATATTTCGGTACCTGGGTCACGCGGGACGATTCTACTGCCGACTCGGCATTTTGCACTTTGACACTTGCCGTTCATTGAGAGCAGTGAAAGCGGACTCAGCCAGTCTACTTCTAGCTAAGGTTGCAGTGTTCGATGCCAATAAAGGCGCTAGTTTGATGCTAAAATAATTTAGCTTTACAATTGACATGCTACTGATAAGCATTAGCGATTTTACATGGTGATTTCAAATTCTCCAAATTTGATGATACAAGATCCGGTGAGCGTATCTTGTATCGGGACCCCAAGGATGCAGAGGACATCAAGCGGAACACAAAATATCTTACATGAGCTCGGGCTCAGCGAAGCCAGCGCCGTTTCTGGGTGTTTTTTGATAAATAGCTTTTGCTTTGCATTGTAGAGTTTTAACTTGCACTTACAGATGTAGCGACCAACTGTAGTTACTGACAGTGGTTTTCTGAAGTGTTCCTGAGCCCATGTGGTGATATCCTTTACACACTGATGTCCCTTTCTGATGCCGTACCGCCCGGTGGATCGAAGGTTATCCCCGCTTACTCACAGTTTTTTCTCCAGATTCTCAGAAACTTTTGATGATATTTCGGACCATTGATGGTGAAATCCTTAACATTTTTGAAATAGCTGGTTGAGAAATGTTGTTCTTAAATTGTTCAATGATTTGCTTATGCATTTAATAATAATAATGGATTAGATTTGTATCGTGCTTTTCTATTATTAGATACTCAAAGCGCTCACAGTGAAGTGGGAACCCATCATTCATTCACACCTGGTGGTGGTAAGCTACATCTGTAGCCACAGCTGCCCTTGGGTAGACTGACGGAAGCATGGCTGACAGTTTGCGCCGACGGCCCCTCCGACCACCACCAATCATTCATTCATCATTCATTCACCAGTGTGAGCGGCACCGGGGGCAAGGGTGAAGTGTCCTGCCCAAGGACACAACAGCAGCGATTTGGATGTCAATAGGTGGGAAGCGAACCTGCAACCCTCAGGTTTCTGGCATGGCCGCTCTACCCACTACGCCATGCCGCAAAGTGGTGACCCTCGTCCCATCTTTGTTTGTGAATGACTGAGCATTTCATGGAAGCTGCTGTTATACCCAATCATGGCACCCACCTGTTCCCAATTAGCCATTTACATGAAGTGAAGTGAAATTATATATATATAGCGCTTTTTCCTCGAGTGACTCAAAGCGCTTTCCATAGTGAATCCCAATATCTAAGTTACATTTAAACCAGTGTGGCTGGCACTGCGAGCAGGTGAGTAAAGTGTCTTTCCCAAGGACACAACGGCATTGACTAGGATGGTGGAAGCGGGGATCGAACCTGCAACCCTCAAGTTGCTGGCACTGCCGCTCCACCAACCGAGTTACACCACATGTGGCATGTTCCAAATAAGTGTTTGATGAGCATTCCTCAAACTTTCTCAGTCTTTTTTGCCACTTGTGTCTGCTTTTTTTGAAACATGTTGCAGGCATCAAACTCAAAATGAACTAATATTTGCAAAAAATAACAACGTTTTCCAGTTATGTCATTAAATATCTTGCCTTTGCAGTCTATTCGATTGAATATAAGTTGAAAAGGATTTGCAAATCATTGTATTCTGTTATTATTTACCATTTACACAACGTGACAACTTCACTGGTTTTGAGGGTTGTAGTTGAACAGCCCTGTAATTTACTATAATGTATATTGTCTTGAACATTAACGTTACGTTGCACAATATATTACAGTACAAAAATGCGTGTCACGGTAAATACACACCATGACTGGCAGGGCTTTACGATGATTTATGCGGTTTATCCAACGATCGCCGCCAGCCTTTTCACAGGGCGATCAGAGGAGTGGCGGGGTGCTACTCGACAGCAGGGCTTTCTCTTTTATCTCGGATTTTGCTGCCGCACGATTCCCTCTGGTAGCATTTCCGCCTGTGTGATGTGGCCGTCATGCAGTGAGCGAGAGCGCATACGTGCACCTCCGCTGCATATGAATGCAATCTCTCTCTGTCTCATCACCCTGTTCCGTGTGCTTGCTAGGAACCAGGCCAACGCATATGGCAGCTCCTGTACAGTCATTAAATACCGTCGGTATACGGAAAGGTGTTTGGAATATATTAGTAACCATCTATACCAGGGGTCGGCAACACAAAACGTTGAAAGAACAATATTAGACCAAAAATACAAAAAACACATCTGTCCTGAGCCGCACAATGTGAAAAGTGTCTAGACGGAAGGGACACAGTATGTTCTCCCGGGATGCAAACGGATTATTCCAGACCAGGCGTGAAGGTAGGAACATATTTAATTATTTACTATCAAAATAGATGAAAACAAAAAGGCGCCCAAGGCGAAGGCACAACTTAGCAAAGCTCTTGAATGGGACTGTGCTGAAAATCTTAATTTCCCCTTGGAGTGTCACCGGCCAGGCGCATTCCAATGTGCCCTCACCTGTGCGCTCTGCTGATTGCGCCTCCAAGAGCGCACATGTTCATGTCAGTCCTGCTGCAGCCGGCAGCTGCAGTCAATCACCAGCAATCAGCACACCTGATGTTGATCAGAGATCCTGCCTTCAAAAGCATGCACAACCTGCTATTCCGGGCCGGAACGTAATCATCTGTTCGAGTACAGTAAGCCAACTGACAAAGTTCTATGCCTTTCTCTCTCCGTGTTTCTTTCCTCGTCTTATGATTGGTCTTGTGTTTCTCACCTTGTTGTTCCTGGCACCTACTCCTTCGTTCTGGTGTTTCGATGTGTGCGTCTCGTCTCAACCCACGTTTCCTCTGCTTCCCTGACTGCCTCTCGGATCTCTACCTACCGCTTGCACACGGACCTCCTATGCCCCCCTATAACCCCCAACAACCTGCCTGTCGCGCATGCCCTGTCCCCTTTTGGACTTGCACCACGCTCAACATTTATGGTAACACTCAACAGTCAATTCATACACATAGTCGCACACACACACTTTTGGATCTTGTTCACACCCGCCATTCCCTTGTTTTATATTAGGTTCAAGGTTCAAGTTTATTTGTCACATGCAGACTATACCACAGTGAAATGCTTTTTTCCATGCTCTTCAGATATTGCGTACAGTGGGATCCAAACACTTGTTGCAGAATCTATATAGATAGATAGTACTTTAGTGATTCCTTCAGGAGAGTTCCTTCAGAAAAATTTAAATAATACACTAAATACAAAAAAATACAAACAATTTAATAGCTCTGATGTACATTAATTACAAGACAATTAAGTTGCACAATAAGTCACAGAAGTTATGGTAGAAGTATCAGTACAAGTAGAAGTACAGTAGTCAAATACAGTAACAGTGCAATATCAAATAGTGTAACAGTATATACAGTATGTACAGTATAGGAAGCAAAAAATATGAAGATGTCTATAGTTCTTTGGCAGTTGAGTAGTAACAGTAGTATGAACAAAAGTAATGGAACAGTATGACTTCTTTATAATCTTGTTTACATTACTTTCACATTATTTACAATAATTGTATTATTATTGTGTATATATATATATATATATATATATATATATATATATATATATATATATATGTGTGTATATATATATGTGTGTATATATATATATATATGTGTATATATATATGTGTGTATATATATATATATATATATATATATATATATATATATATATATATATATATATATATATATATATAGCTGCTGTAGTGGCTGCTGTAGGCAGGAGCTCTGTGCTCTTGTATCATCCTTTTGTGTTTCCCTCTTGTTTTCATGTGTTATTATATTTTTTTGCCTTTTGGTCCGGGACCCTTTGGGACTGTGTGACAAGGGGTGTCACTTTCGTGACCTCTGTGGTGCTTTTTTTGTGGACTTCTGGATCTGCCTCCCGGGAGCCTTTTGGCCATGGAGACCAGCTGCTGGGTCTCTGCCACACCGGAGTCGGTTTGGAGGGACTGGAGGAGATGCGGATGAGGGGACAGGACTGCGGAGCTGGCACTGAGCGCTGGGACGGAGAGGCTTCGCAGTGTCTTGGCTGGGTGAGCAGGTGTCGGACACCTCAGTCTCCTTGGACGTATCATCGCTCATCCATGCGGACTGGACACTGGCCGAGAGTGGAGTCGGCTGTCTTGGTTGCTTTGTTGGGTCTGCTTCTGTCTCTGGCCATCCTCCCTCCACCCCAGCGGACGATGGCGTGGATATGTTTCTTTTACTTTTTATTCATAGCTGTATGTAGAAGTGTCCGGTTGTATCTGCTGCTTTAATGTCTTTAAATGTCCTCTGTGTTCTTTGATGTATGATGTTTCCCTCTTACACACATGTAAGAGGGATGTGTACTATGGCAATGAGTTGTTGTTTTTTCCCCTTGGCCTCAGTCTGCACCCCCTCTCCAGGGCCCAGGCTAAGACTGATTTTTTTTATTTTATTTTAATCTTCTATTTTTTTCTCCCCCCCTTGTTTACCTGTATCTCATCTTTTTTTGTAAGGGGCGCTGGAAGCCGGCAGACCCGTCAGCGATCTTGTTCTGTCCCCCTTTAATGTTTGTCTGATCTTGAATGGGATTGTGCTGAAAATTGTAATTTTCCTGAAGGAACTCTCCTGACGGAATAAATAAAGTACTATCTAATCCAATCTAATATATATATAAAACATAGAGCTACTACGGCCCCTTGTGGTCTGTGCCATCTACTCCCCCCACATGTATCACTGGAATTATTAAAGTATTTCTGATTCTGATTCTGATCCGACCTGAATAAATGTACATATGCATAAAACTTATTATTATTTTGTTTAATGAATGAAGTAAGGTTTATGACAACCTTTTTCCCCACCAAAATATAAAATGTGAGATCTAACAGAACAATGCATACATTTATCATTTGTTTTAAAAACGGTTAAAAAAAAGTGGGACCCCAAACATTTACTGTGGGACCCCATTTTTATGACTCGATGGGGTCTCTGGGACCCCATTTTGAAAATTTCTAGCGCCAACACTGATGGCGCTAGATAATAGATAATTCATACCTTGACTTCAACGCCCCTGCTTTAGGTACACTATATTCCCAAAAGTAATTGGCCACCTGCCTTGACTCACCAATGACCTTGAAGTGCCATCCCATTCCTAACCAATATGGTTAATTGTGATGTCTGTCCACCTTTTGCAGCTATTACAGCTTCAAGTCTTCTGGGAATGCTGTCCACAAGGTTGCGGAGTGTGATTAGAGGAATTTTTGACCATTCTTCCAAAAGCGCATTGGTGAGGTCACACAATGATGTTAGGCAGGAAGGCCTGGCTCTCAGTCTCTGTGTAATTCATCCCAAAGGCGTTCTATCGAGTTCAGGTCAGGACTCTGTGCAGGCCAGTCAAGTTCATCCCCACCAGACTCTGTCATCCATGTCTTTATGGACCTTGCTTTGTGCACTGGTGCACAGACGTGCTGGAAGAGGAGGGGGGCCTGCTCCCAACTGTTCCCACAAGGTTTTTAGCATGGAATTGTCCAAAATTTTTGGTATCTTGGAGCATTCAAAGTTCTTTTCACTGGAACTAAGGGGCCAAGCCCAATTTCTGAAAAAACTACGCCACAGAATAATTCTTCCTCCACCAAATTTTACACTCGGTATAATGCAACCTCCAAACCTAGACTCGTCCATCAGATTGCAAGATGGAAAAGCGTGATTCATCACTCCGGAGAAAGTGTCTCCACTGCTCTAGAGTCCAGTGGCGACGTGTTTTACACCACTGCATCCCACGCTTTGCATTGGACTTGGTGATGTATGGCTTGGATGCAGCTGCTCAGCCATAGAAACCCATTCCATGAAGCTCTCTGCGTACTGTACGTGGGTTAATTGAAAGGCCACATGAAGTTTTGAGCTGTGTAGCAACTGACTGTGCAGAAAGTCTTTGCACTATGCGCTTCGGCATCCGCTGACCCCTCTCTGTCAGTTTACGTGGCCTTCCACTTGGTGGCTGAGTTGCTGTTGTTCCCAAACTCTTCCATTTTCTTATAATAAAGCCGACAGTTGACTTTGGAATATTTAAGAGCGAGGACATTTTACGATTGGATTTGTTGCACAGGTGGCATCCCGTGACAGTTCCATGCTGGAAATCACTGAGAGTAGCCCATTCTTTGACAACTTTTTGTAGAAACAGTCTCCATGCCTAAGTGCTTGATTGTATACACCTGTGGCCGAGCCAAGTGATTATGACACCTGGCTCATCGTTTGGATGGGTGGCCAAATACTTTTGGCAATATAGTGTATATGAAATCACTTCAACTGTCTCATGAGCGACGAGGCAAAACTAATCCCTGTGTACCTAATGTTGTGCCCAGTTCTCGCAGAACCGCAGCTTGCGATGAAACACTCCCAAGGTCAGCCGCGTCTCCAATCGACGTCCAATCACGTCGATGCACTTTGAAGACACAACACACCGAATCTCACTCCTTCCCGTGTTTGATGCGGGGGATAAAAAACAGAGGGAGCGCGCCGCTATTGTCGGCACTTTTTTCGCTACAAAAAAGCGTGCATGAGAGTTTATTTGGTTAAAAGGTCGAGAGCTGCGGAGAACAAAGACAGGGGAGGTCGAAACACAAAGTGCAAGCAGAGGTTTTCGCTTTTTTTTTTTTTTTTTTTTACGGGAGGCCCCGTTCCCAGTGTGCAGGAAGACGGAGGAGGAGAAATGTTTCCACAAAACAAATGCACTTCTTCACTTATGCTGCAACAATGCTGACAGCGTGACCCAGTTCATCTGTGAAATGACTCTAAGTGGCTC
Organism: Nerophis ophidion; assembly: GCF_033978795.1. Classification (NCBI taxonomy): domain Eukaryota; kingdom Metazoa; phylum Chordata; class Actinopteri; order Syngnathiformes; family Syngnathidae; genus Nerophis; species Nerophis ophidion. The sequence continues at coordinate 26,831,996 of NC_084617.1, forward strand.
CTCGGAGAGAATCCTGCCATGATTCCAAATTCCAGCGCCGCCAGATAATGAATGTTTGAAGGGACACCAGCACATTACGGCAAGACCGGCGTCGGGCCACAAGAGTGAGAGGGCCGGTTGATACATTTAATTTTCTTTCCGAGCATGAAGGGCCGAAGAAAATATGTGACACAAACGTGCTTTTACGGGAAATATTTCAATCAATCAATCAATCAATCAATCAATCAATGATTATTCATATAGCCCTAAATCACTAGTGTCTCAAAGGGCTGCACAAACCACAACACAAACAACAACGACATCTTCGGTAGAGCCCACATAAGGGCAAGGAAAACTCGCAGCCAGTGGTACGTCGGTGACCATCATGACTATGAGAAACCTTGGAGAGGACCGCATATGTTCTAGGGCATGGGTGTCAAACTCTGGCCCGCGGGCCAAATTTGGCCCGCCATGTAATTTCATTTGGCCCGTGAGGCAATATCAAATTAACATTAGAGCTGGCCCGCCGGTATTATACAGTGGCCGTGCCGCTGTAACACCGCATTCACCGCTAATATTCATACTTGCCAACCCTCCCGATTTTCCCTGGAGACTTCCGAAGTTCAGTGCCCCTCCCGAAAATCTCCCTGGGCAACCATCCTCCCGAATATCTCGCGATTTCCACCCGGACAACAATATTGGGGGCCGTGCCTTAAAGGCAATGCCTTTAACGTTCTCTAAATCCTGTCGTCACGTCCGCTTATCCTCCATACAAACAGCTTCATAATGTAAGCGGCTTATACACACTCATAACTGAATGCAATGCATACTTGGTCAACAGCCATACAGGTGACACTTGAGGGTGGCCGTATAAACAACTTTAACACTGTTACAAACATGTGCCACTTTGTGAACCCACACCAAACAAGAATGACAAACACATTTCGGGGGAAAATCTGTACCGTAACACAACAGAACAAATACCCAGAACCCCTTGCAGCACTAACTCTTCCGAGACACTACAATACACGCTACCACCTAAAAGGTTAATTTGTTCAGCCTTGGCCCGCAGCTTTGTTCCGTTTTAAATTTTGGCCCACACTGTATTTGAGTTTGACACCCCTGTTCTAGGGGAACCTAAAGCAATGGATGTCGAGCAGGTCTAACATGATACTGTGAAAGTTCAATCCATAGTGGATCCAACACAAGCGCGAGAGTCCAGTCCAAAGTGGATCCAACGCAGTAGAGAGAGTCCCGTCCATAGTGAAAGCAACAGGAAACCATCCCAAGCGGAGGCGGATCAGCAGCGCAGAGATGTCCCCAGACTATGAATGATGCTGGGCCTATAAAAGAGTTGTCCCAAGAGGTAAGATGGACAAAGTTGGAAGGCTTCTTCGGAACAAACAGAAATGCAACTTTGCATCTCAGACGGTGAAATGTGCCACAAAATGTGTGTGTGTGTGTGTGTGTGTGTGTGTGTGTGTGTGTGCCATGTAAGGGTTTTGATAGTATTTTGATAATCTTCTAGATAAAGGGGGAATAAAAAATGGCATAATTGGCTTTATATGAACACAAAATCCTATGGTACATTAAAAATATGTATGAACATTGTTGTCCTTCAATTAAATAGTGAACATACTAGACAACGTGTCTTTTTTGAGTACCGTATTTTTCGGATTATAAATCGCAGTTTTTTTCATAGTTTGGCCGGTGGTACGACATATACTCCGGACCGACTTGTGTGTGAAATTATTAACTCATTACCGTAAAATATTAAATAATATTATTTTATCTCATTCGCGGAAGAGACGAAGAAAATGTCAGCAATCGTCACACACACCTCAGCAATCGTCACTCGCAAGTCAACCAATAAGAATTCGGCGGGGGAGGGTCATGGCAGAAGTGCATTGTGGGTCATGGAATACTAACTGCTATATGATATATGCTACTGCGGTAGCTATTAAAATGGATCACTCATCGTTGGCGGTAACTTATAAAAACTGACTGAAGGGCTGAACAAAAATGGCACCGTGTCACACCGCGGTGAGGGAAGTCTTGTCTTGGTTTTTCTGTCTTGTGATTTAAGTGTTTTATTTTGAAAAGTTACCCTCTTGTTTCAGACCACGGGCCCTTCCTCTTGTGTCACCAGTCTGACGTCATCCCTGATTCCTGATTGTTTCCACCTGTTCCCCATCACTCCCACATCCTATTTAAGCTCACTTCTCCGTTTGTCCTTTGCCAGATCGTCTCGTCTATCGTGCCTTTCTAGCTCCCATGTCCATGTCCTTGATTAGCTCCTTGTCTTGCTCCTGTTTTCCAAGTTTACCTAGTTTTTGCTATAATTTTGAGTTTACTTTTTCCTCCTTCGAGCGTCCTTGGTTATCCTTCGTCTTCCTAATTGGTGAGTTTTTGTTTCTCCAAATTTCGGATTTATTGCCTCATTGATTGAGTGATTTTTGTTATTTTTAGTTAGTGTTTATATATAGGTCGTTTTGGTGTTTTTTCCTCCTGTTGGAGCGCTTTTCGTTTATTCTTATTAATATTCTTTTTTTGTTAGAATTTCCTTAGATTAGTATTCCTCCTTATTTTTGTGGAGTGATTTTAAGTTAATTGTTTATCCTCGGAATTATTTTTCCGCGTGTTGATTATTCTTGTGAAAAACTTTTTGCATTGGAGGTAAAAAGTTGTTTCAAAATAAAAGCTTTATTTTTTTGAAATTCTCTGCATCTGGGTCCTCTCCTTACACCGAGTCGTAACACACCGAAAAGGAAATCATGTACTGCAGATTACAAGCTGGACGTAGTGAAATTGCAGCAGAAAACGACAAGAGGAAGCGGCGCATACCTTTGGAGTTGGCAGAGTTGTTTAAAAGCGACATCGAGGAAAAAGATTTCATCGGATTTATCGATTAGGAGTGACAGATTGTTTGGTAAACATGTAGCATGTTCTATATGTTATAGTTATTTGAATGACTCTTACCATAATATGTTATGTTAACATACCAGGCACCTTCTCAGTTGGTTATTTATGCGTCATATAACGTACACTTATTCAACCTGTTGTTCACTATTCTTTATTTATTTTAAAGTGCCTTTCAAATGTCTATTCTTGGTGTTGGATTTTATCAAATAAATTTCCCCGAAAAATGCGACTTATACTCCAGTGCGACGTATAAATGTTGTTTTCCTTCTTTATTATGCATTTTCGGCCGGCGCGACAGATACTCCGGAGCGACTTATAATCGGAAAAATACGGATTTTAAGTTTCCCGACTATTAGACAAACTTAAAATCCTTTCATTTTGTCAGGGAGTACTTACAAGCAGACACAGTGTGTAGACAGAAAAGGACGAACGGACGTATTTTGGCCAAAAAGCTAACAATAAAGGTGAAGTTATAACACTGAAACGCCCTCAGGAAGAGGTGCTTTAAGACAGTGGTTCTCAACCTTTTTTCAGTGATGTACCCCCCTTTAAACATTTTTTTAATTCAAGTACCCCCTAATCAGAGCAAAGCATTTTTGGTTGAAAAAAAGAGATAAAGAAGTAAAATACAGCACTCGGTCATCAGTTTCTGATTGATTACATTGTATAACAGTGCAAAATGTTGCTCATTTGTAGTGGACTTTCTTGAACTATTTGGAAAAAAAGATATAAAAATAACTAAAAACTTGTTGAAAAATAAACAAGTGATTCAATTATATATAAAGATTTCTACATATAGAAGTAATCATCAACTTAAAGGCCTACTGAAACCCACTACTACCGACCACGCAGTCTGATAGTTTATATATCAATGATGAAATATTAACATTGCAACACATGCCGATACGGCTTTTTTAGTTTACTAAATTGCAATTTTAAATTTCCCTCGAGTTTCTTGTTGAAAACGTCGCGAAATGATGACGCGTACATGTGACGTCATGGACTAAGAAAATATTAGCGCTGCACCAAACTCGGCTAAAAGTCGTCTCTGTTCATGGCATAATTACACAGTATTTTGGACATCTGTGTTGCTTAATCTTTTGCAATTTGTTAATTTAATAATGGAGACCATAAAGAACAATGCTGTTGGTGGAAAGCGGTGGATTGCAGCTGTCTTTAACACTGAGACACAGCCGGTGTTTCTTTGTTTGTTGTGAGGTTTTAACACAGACCGGTCAAGCGAACATGTTTTCTCTGCGTCAACCAGCATGTTTTTGGATGGGGAAATTGTGATATATATCTTACCGGAGACATCAATGGATTATTTGTCGTCCTGCAGCAGCTGTCATGTCAAAAAAGGCAGCTGTGAGCTTGGCTCCTCGGCTTCTCTCTGAGACAATGCGTGTTCACCGCAGCCATCCGACCTCGAGGTATGCCTTTACAATCTTTAAAATCTCACTAAAACACTATTGAAACAATAAGCAGATAAGGGATCTTCCAGAATTGTCCTAGTAAATGTGTCTAAAAACATCTGAATCGCTCACAATGCAATCAGCTTTTTTTTTTTTTCACTTTATTTTTATTTTTTCTAGTCCTTCGCTATCAATATCATCAGCCACAAATCTTTCATCTTCGCTCAAATTAATGGGGAAATTGTCGTTTTCTCGGTCCGTATATCTTATTTTGTTGGAGGCTCCCATTATAAACAATATGAGGATGTGAGGACAGGCAAGGCTTTTTTTATTAGCGACCAAAAGTTGCAAACTTTATAATGGATGTTCTCTACTAAATCCTTTCAGCAAAAATATGGCAATATCGCAAAATGATCAAGTATGACACATAGAATGGACCTGCTATCCCCGTTTAAATAAGAAAATCTCATTTCAGCAGGCCTTTAAGTTGCCCTCTTTGGGGATTGTAATAGAGATCTATCTGGATTCATGTACTTATTTCTAAACATTTGTTATCAGAAAAATAAATCTTTAACATCAATATTTATGGAACATGTCCACAAAATATTCTAGCTGTCAACACTGAATATTGCATTATTGCATTTCTTTTCACAGTTTATGAACTTACATTCATATTTTGTTGAAGTATTATTCAATAAATATATTTATAAATGATTTTTGAAATTTTGCTATTTTTAGAATATTTAAAAAAAAATCTCACGTACACCTTGGCATACCTTCAAGTACCCCCAGGGGTACGAATACCCCCATTTGAGAACCACTGTACTAGACAACGTGTCTTTTTTGAGTAAGTGCCGTATTTTCCGGACTGTAAGGCAAACTTAAAATCTTCTCATTTTCTCATAGAGTACTTACAAGCAGACAGTGTGTAGACAGAAAAGGGCGAACGAACGCATTTTGGCCTAAAAACTAAAAATAAAAGTGAAGTTATAACACTGAAACGCCCCCAGGAAGAGGTGCTTTAAGACATGGCTAGCGAGTTAGGGGCACAGTCGGCAGTGTTTTAGCTACTTCTAAATCCCTAATCGTTGCCTCCATGGCGAAAAATAAAGTATGTTTCTTACAAGTACCATTATCACTGCAGGACGAGGAATAGCTAAATATGCTTCACTACACACCGTAGGATAAATGGATGATCTTTTGACCAAATGAGTCATTAAAATTACAGAAACTACACATGGGGATGATGATATATTGCAAACAAATGTTGCCTACGCCGTAAGATGTGGGCGTGGCATGGCGTCAAACATTGCTGAAATGAATCACCACAAAACACGGAACATTAACTCGGCTCAACAAATTCAGATCTCGGTCATTTTAGGTAGAAATGATGCTGATGACACCCTGAAGTGCCCAATGGGTCATTACCTGTTCCTACTTACTCCTAGTGGGCGGAGCCCATCGGCGAAAACTGCCCCAAGCCATCTCCAGTCAGTCATTTTTCCACTTTAGCTGATCAGAGACGGACACTAAACTGATGGGTAGGGATGCGTTGCACAACCAATGTTTTGCATATGGCAGGATGTGGGCGTGGCATAACGCCAAACTTTAATCTGATGGTTCGCCACGAAACACGAAAAATTAATAACTCGGTATCACAAGTTCGTCGCGTCATCCTAATTGCTACTAATGATGATAACAGTCTCAATTGGCTTTGTTTTTATTATAGTTTATTTTAGTTTCATTTAATTTAATAATTAATTTAATTGTATTTACTTATTGAAATACTGTACGTTTAGACTTTTTGGGGCCCTTGACATGCACAAAAAGTCTCCATATTTTGCAGGCGCGTCGGGTATGGCATTTTTTTTACTATTGAGGGATACCCAAAATTTTTGGTGGTGTCAGAACGTGGACTATGAAGTGGTTTGTTTTCCCGGAATGCAAAGGGACTGGACCGGACATGGCGTGAAGGTAAAGACCCTATGAAAAAAGTGCAAACAAAAGGCGCGCACAAGGCGGGGAACAAACTTGGCTAATAAAACAAACAAAAAAATAGTAAAAAAGGCAGAACTATGGACAGAAAAACAAAAGACACTAACTGTGGCATTTAACAAACAAGAAAATACTTGTGGTGACGTGAGTAGGGCCGCATGGACTATGACATGAAATAGGTATGAAACAGAGTGTAGAGTACAGAGTACAATGACGCCAGGCCGACTGCCTGGCAATTGCAAGCTTAAATAATAGTGACATGATTATTGGCAGGTGTGTGAGTCCAAAAAAGTTAGGTGCACTAATTGGTCGTCACTGTTTACCAAACAAGGGAGCATAAAGAGGAACTAAATAGATTTTTAAACCAACAGAACATAAATAACAAAACGTGATCACAAAGACATGACAGGTGGTGGGTGAGTGCCCATTTTCAGTTTTCAAGCAACTACCTGGCCTTCTTTTGTACTAATGCGCTTATTCTGTTCAATGTTGCATAACACGACTTGCTACGAAGATGTTATGCAGGCACAGTAAAGCGACTCATTAAAGGGAAGACAGTGTGGTGAGTTTGTTGTAATGTTACATAATTCATTACGGTTTCACTTTCATCATTTGATTACAGTAAGACACTAATTAAAATGTGGACCGTGTTGTTTTTTTCATCATGTAGACAACAATATTTAATTTTATTTGGAGGCTGAAAGCTCCTGTTGTCAGACTGACGGATGCATCAGTCATAGTTTGGGAGAGGCGTGTTTGAACCCTTTTTAAAACGATTTTAATATAGACAATTATTTTCAATGTTTTATAATATCTATACATATAATAGTAAATTATTAATGTGAAAACATGAGGATTAATTGTATTCCCAAAACTAAACTTTAAATGATATTAATAACAAATCCAAACCTACTCAGTGGCCTAGTGGTTAGAGTGTCCACCCTGAGATCGGTAGGTTGGGAGTTCAAGCCCCGGCCGAGTCATACCAAAGACTATAAAAAATGGGACCCATTACCTCCCTTCTTGGCACTCAGCATCAAGGGTTGGAATTGGGGGTTAAATCACCATAAATGATTCCCGGGCGCGGCACCGCTGCTGCCCACTGCTCCCCTCACTTCCATACCTAGTGTGTGTGTGACAATCATTGGCACTTTACTTTAACAATAAAATAATAATAATAGTACAGTAACTTTTGGACAATAAACCATTTTTTTTTATAATAAAGCAGGTAATTTTGTTTGTGCTATGGCACCATTTTTTAGAGTTTGCTCACTGCATTGCCCCTCTATTCAGACTGAGCTTTGAACCGGAAGTAGTAGTGCTGTTCCATCTCGGAGTTGTCCACAGCGTTTCTACTTGTATGGATATCGTCATTCATGCCTCCAATCAATAGTTTTACAATATAACTAAAACTATTCTTATTTACAAAAGCGTCCCATGTGTGAGGTCTGTAGGAGTGTTTTCATGCATATTTGTATGTGCTAATTTAATGAAGCTAGGGTCAGTTAATATGCGAACACTTTTACAGCAGTCTTTTTGTATTGTATCAGTTTCACAAACTCCTCAGAAATTCACCAAAATGTTACTGTGCTGTTATTGAGTATGTTTAGCTGCCCACCTGCTTCAAGACCACCACCATCGTGCCCCTGTCAAAGAAAAACACTGTGACCTGTCTGAATGACTATCGCCCTGTTGCACTCACCCCAACAGTGATGAAGTGCTTCGTGAGGATAGTCATGTCACACATCAAGAAGACCATCCCAGACACACTGGACCCTCTACAGTTTGCCTACCGGCAGAACCGGTCCACTGAGGATGCAGTCAACACCGTCATCCACATCACGCTCACCCACTTAGAGGGCAAGGACACCTATGCCAGGCTATTATTAATCAACTACAGCTCTGCTTCTAACACGGTCATCCCACAAAAACTCACTGCTAAACTCCTCACTGTTGGTCCGAAACCAACTCTCTGTGACTGGGTCCTGAACTTTCTCACAAACTGGCCCCAGTCAGTCGGAATTGGCAACCAGACATCAGGCACAAAGGTTCTAAGCATAGGGAACCCCCAAGGCTGCGTGCTGAGCCCCCTACTGTACACCCTCTTCACACACGACTGTGTGGCCTTGCAGAACAACACCGGTATCATTAAGTTTGCGGATGATAGTACGGTCGTCGGACTGATCACCGGCGGAGCTAAGGCAGCGTACAGAAGGGAGGTAGCGGAACTGGTGGCCTGGTGTCAGGATAATAATCTCTCCTTGAACACAGAGAAGACCAAGGAGAGGATTATTGACCCATGGAGAAAGGAGTGCACAGTACACACCTTTGTACATAGGGGGGACAAAGGTGGACTGGGTGAAAACCTTTAAATTCCTTGGGACCCACATCAGCGAGGACCTCACCTGGGATCACAAAACCTAACAAACAATAAAGAAAGCCCAGCAGCGACTGTACTTCCGAAGAAGGCTGAGAAAATTTGGTATGCCACCCAAAATTCTCAGCAACTTCTATAGAAGTACGGTTGAGAGTGTCCTTACCAGCTCAATCACAGTCTGGTATGGAAACTGCACTGCTAAGGACAGGAAGGCACTCCAGCAAGTGATTAAAACTGTTCAGTACATATCAGGGGCAGCCTTCCCCTCACTACAGGACATGTACTCTACCAGGGCCACCAGGAGAGCACACAACATCATAAAGGACAGTACACACCCCCAGCAGTTTCTTCAGCCTCCTACCATCAGGCGGACCATACAGGAGCCTGAAATCCAGGACTACCAGACTGACAAACCGTTTCTACCCACAGGCCATCAGGCTTGTGAATGCTAACTTGTGAATGCTAGCTCCTATCCCCCCATCTTTACTTGTGTCTTTTTGAACAAAAGACAGCTACCTTGACCACCCCCAAACTGTGAACCATTACTGTAGACACCTTTCACATTTGATCACTAAAGACACTTTAACTGCTGCTGTGACCCAAGGTCTCCTCCATAATTATACTGTTGACTGTCAATCAGAATGTGCAATAATGTTATGTTACTTACTGTACTTACCACCCGAACGCCTCCCTAGGGAGGTGTTTAGAGCACGTCCAACCGGTAGGAGGCCACGGGGAAGACCCAGGACACGTTGGGAAGACTATGTCTCCCGGCTGGCCTGGGAACGCCTCGGGATCCCCCGGGAAGAGCTAGACGAAGTGGCTGGGGAGAGGGAAGTCTGGGTTTCCCTGCTTAGGCTGTTGCCCCCGCGACCCGACCTCGGATAAGCGGAAGATGATGGATGGATTGATGGATGGATGGATACTTACTGTGCCTTGTATATACTTTTTATTATTTTAAATTTATTTTTAGCTAAGTACCATGCGAATTGTTGAAGGGTGAAGTGAATTGAAGTAAATTATATTTACAGTATATAGCGCTTTTCTTTAGTGACTCAAAGCGCTTTACATAGACAAACCCAATATCTAAGTTACATTTAAACCAGTGTGGGTGGCACTGGGAGCAGGTGGGTAAAGTGTCTTGCCCAAGGACACAACGGCAGTGACTAGGATGGCGGAAGCGGGAATCGAACCTGCAACCCTAAAGTTGCTGGCACAGCCACTCTACCAACCAAGCTAAGGGTGGACTAGCAAAGTAAAATTTTCATTGTATGGCAAACTGTCTGTTTAACTGTGCATGTGACAATAAAAAATCTTGAATCTTGAATCTGATTGGGGAGCTAGCTTCCGTAGCTAGTGGGTCCATGACGATGACTTCTGATTTGTTTGATCAGCCATTTTACTGCCGTGTTTCAGACACCGTTTGGAGACACTTAAAGTATTTAAAATAAACGTTTACAGAATATTTATGTGTAAATAACTTATTTCACAACATATATATCTGCAGCTTTTAGTCTGGTGCGTCTAATATATGGGAAAAAATGTCCTTTTAAAATTTGGTGGGTGCGGTTTAAATATCGGTGCGATCCATAGTCCGGAAAATTCGGTAGCAACAATAAATACAAATAACAATAGTAATATAAAAGAAACATTTAAAGTCAGTTTTTCCATTTTCTAATATATATATATATATATTTTACTTTTTACACTTGTTTTAACACCATGGAGTGTGTGCTTTCTAAATCATTAACAAAATTGTATGAAAGGTAAATCAATCACATGGAAAAATTGTCACATTCTGGCCAATCCGTTTCGACCTCTAAGATGCGCTCAAACACGCACGTCAACTGTTTGACTTGTGTTTTTTGTGTGGACGAAGCGAAAATCAGCAATGTGTAACAAAATGTCAACTCTTTATGGCTCATGCAGCACAATCGTCCTGCAACAAATAATACGTTTTTTTAACATTGTTTTTTTCATCTGTAACAGAAAATATTTAAAAAGCATCAATATACCTGATATCGAGGATGTTGTTGTGGCTTGTGCAGCCCTTTGAGACACATGTGATTAAGGGCTTTTAGAGGTTGCCCTCTAGTGGGTTGTTCAGACCACCACACACTGCCAAGAATTCAGGGTATAACACTGTTTTATTTTGTTCTCACAAGGTGCGAGCCTTTTGTTTTCCAGCAACAAGTCTTTTCTGCGTCTGCTCAGCAGCTCCTCTAACTCCAACTACTCGTCTCATCACGGCCACTAATATTAAAGGGGACAGGTGATTAGATAACAAGGCCCACCTGGACCATCTACGCACCTGTCACTGTCTTCTAGGCCGGTCCTGACACACCCCGTTCCGCGGCAGACCCGCAGGCCACGTCCCCCCCACAGGGCTATATGAATACACTTTGATTGATTGATTGACTGATATTCAAAAAAGTTGTAACGCTTATTCAAACTAGAAACATTTTTGGACCGACTTGAACCTGTAATGACGCCGGAAGCAGTTTTTGTATCATGACCCCAGAGATACAGTGACGACAACAGGCAGAACGTAAGTAAAAGAATATTTGGTTAAAAAACGAAGTGTAGTTAGGTAGTGCACAAGGCACGACTCTTCTTAAGGAATTAACTTACGCTCTCAATCAGGCACAAAGGACATTAAAGACATTAAACAACAGTTTTGGTCATTTGACTTAGTGGCACTGCTGGAAAGGAAACAAGATGCCTTTCCAGCAGTGCCACTTCTACACACAGCCACAAAAGTAAAACAACAACAAAAAAACTACAAAGAATCAATTAATAATATACATTGCCCACACACGATTGCACCATGCATCGATAAGCAACCAAACAAAAACATAATTTCCAATACCCACACACCCTGTGGTGGCCTCTGCTGTGTTCCACGCCATCGTCTGCCGGGGTCGGGGGAGAGCATTGCCAGAGAGGGGAGCAGACCCAACAAAGCAACCAAGACAGCCGACTCCACCCTCGGCCGCCCAGAAACTCTGGGCCAGTGTCAACCTCTGCAACCCTATCTCTTCATCTGCATCTCCTCTCCTCCAGTCTCTCCAAATTGACTCTGGTGTGGCAGGGACCCAGCAGCTGGTCCAAAAAGGCTCTCCGGGAGGCAGATCCAGAAGCCCACAAAAAGCACCGCAGAAGTCATGAAAGTGCCACTCCTTGTCACAAAGCCCCAAGGGCAAAACAAAAAAAAACACATGAAAAAAAGAGAAAAACACCAGGATGACACAAGAGCACAGAACTCCTGCAACCAGCAGCCACTACCGCCGTGTCAACTTGGAAAAAAAGACACAACAGTATATTATTAAATAGTGTATTACATGTAATACAGGTATATAGCATATACTGTATGGGGCGGCACGGTGTAGTAGGTAGAGCGACCTCAGGGTTGCAGGTTCACTCCCCGCCTCTTGACATCCAAATCGCTGCCGTTGTGTCCTTGGGCAGGACACTTCAACCTTGTCCCCAGTGCCGCTCACACTGGTGAATGAATGATGAATGAATGATAGGTGGTGGTCAGAGGGGCCGTAGGCGCAAATTGGCAGCCTCGCTTCCGTCAGTCTACCCCAGGGCAGCTGTGGCTACAAAGGTAGCTTACCACCCCAAGGTGTGAATGAATAATAGGTTGTCACTTCTCTGTGAGCGCTTTGAGTATCTAATAATAGAAGAGCGCTATATAAAATCGAATCCATTGTTTATTATTATTATTATTATATTATATACCATATATTATTGTATTGTGACCGTCTCTTGCTGTCGTGCGGGTTCTCAGGACCGCCAAGGAAGGACATTGTTGCGCAGATTAAATTTTATTTTATTTTTCAATAATAAAAAGTCTCCACGGGTTGCTTTTCAGCCTTGCCGTGTCCTGCTTCCTCTGCCGCTCCACCTTTTCAGTTGCGTGCGTCTTCGTCTACCTGTGGCTCTCTCTCGCTCTCATTCAGCATCGGCTACCTTCTGGCTCCTTCTCTCTCCGTCTCTCTCCTCTGCGTTTACGGCCGCTGCCCTTTTATACGGTGCGAGAGAAGATTTAAATTGTGCCCAGCTGGGCGAGCCACGCACCTGATAATATTTGCGGGGTTGATTCTGGCGCGCCCTGCCTTGCTACTTTCTCGCAGTCCACGCCTACTCGCCGCCATCTCGTGCCCTACCTCGCTATCGGACTGCCAGCTCCGCCTCTCCACATATATATATATATATATATATATATATATATATATATATATATATATATATATATATATATATATATACATATATATAAAAAGTTGTAGATATATATACATATATATATGTATATATATATATATATATATATATATATATATATATATATATATATATATATATATATCTACAGCTTTTTGAAGCATGACACTGCATGATACTGATACGTGTATTAGTGAAGTGAATTATATTAATATAGCGCTTTTCTCTAGTGACTCATAGCGCTTTACATTGTGAAGCCCAATATCTAAGTTAACTTTTTTTAAACTTGTGTGGTTGGCACTGGGAGCAGGTGGGTAAAGTGTCTTGCACAGGGACACAACAGCAGTGACTAGGATGGTAGAAGCGGGGATCGAACCTGGAACCTTCAAGTTGCTGGTATGGAAAGAACTAGTCGACATCTCCATGAATAACCTTCAAATACAGAATATCAAACCAGAGAGCAGGAATAAATTACATTATAAATGATGCAAGCATGTATAGCTCTTGTGTTTGAGCTCATAAATTGTGCAAGTGCACTTAATGTTGTGGCGAGTGTGCATACATAATGTTCATATTATGTCAATTTAAAAAAGCAATACAAAGCCAGGTTTGGCACTCAGACATACGTATTAGTCAGTGTTTTGGGAGCATTACACAAGTCTTTGCTGTTCTCTGGCACTCGATTCGAGCTTTACGTAACCGTCGCTTGTTGTCGCCACGACATCTGCCATGGCAACCTGACTGACCAGCTCCTGCTGGCCGCTCACGCAGCTCAAACCTTGACAGCGAATGAAAGGGGAAGCCGGGTTTTAAGAGGGAGTGATGCTAGGTGAATTAAAAAAGAAAAGTCATATTCCGGCAAAAAAACCCATAAAAAACAAGGACAAAGTACGTGCATCTATTTTTCTACGCCCGTTTGTTCCCGTCAGTTCAGCAGGGGGTTCGGATGTATTGTTTGCTTTTAAAATATTTTTATAGATCAATGCAAAACAGGAATTTATTTGGCTACCTCACCCAGATGGAACTTTTCTAGAATCCAAGGAAAACACTCAACACAAAAACAACATTGAAACTCATCCAAGCACAACATGATTATTTCTACCAAAATCCATCTATTGGCGCATACTGTACTGTGCTTGTACCATGGCTAAACAAATTCAAAATAATAACATACATACAGTGGGGCAAAAAAGTATTTAGTCAGCCACCGATTGTGCAAATTCTCCCACTTAAAATGATGACAGAAGTCTGTAATTTTCATCACAGGTACACTTCAACTGTGAGAGACTGAAGGGGGAAAAAAAATCCAGGAATTCACATTGTAGGAATTTTAAAGAATGTATTTGTAAATTATGGTGGAAAATAAGTTTTTGGTCAACCATTTAAAGCTCTCACTGATGGAAGGAGGTTTTGGCTCAAAATCTCACGATACATGGCCCCATTCATTCTTTCCTTAACACGGATCAATCGTCCTGCCCCCTTAACAGAAAAACAGCCCCAAAGCATGATGTTTCCACCCCCATGCTTCACAGTAGGTATGGTGTTCTTGGGATGCAACTCAGTATTCTTCTTCCTCCAAACACGACGAGTTGAGTTTATACCAAAATGGATACATGGATGATACAGCAGAGGATTGGGAGAATGTCATGTGGTCAGATGAAACCAACATAGAACTTTTTGGTATAAACTCAACTTGTCGTGTTTGGAGGAAGAAGAATACTGAGTTGCATCCCAAGAACACCACCCCTACTAGCATGGGGGTGGAAACATCATAATTTTGGGCAATTCCATGCTCCCAACCTTGTGGGAACCGTTTGGAGCGGGCCCCTTCCTCTTCCAACATGACTGTGCATCACTGCACAAAGCAAGGTCCATGAAGACATGTATGACAGAGTGTGGTGTGGAAAAACTTGACTGGCTTGCACAGAGTCCTGACCTGAACCAATAAAACACCTTTAGGATATATTACAACGAAAACTGAAAGCCAGGCCTTCTTGACCAACATCAGTGTATGACCTCACCAATGTGCATTTGGAAGAATAGTCAAAAATTCCTATAAACACACTCAGCAACCTGGTGGACAGCCTTCCCAGAAGAGTTGAAGCTGTAATAGCTGTGAAAGGTGGACAGACATGACATTAAACCCCATGGGTTAGGAATGGGATGGCACTTCAAGTTCATATGTGAGTCAAGGCAGGTGGCCAGATATATTTGGCAATATAGTGTAAGTAGTAACAAAATATTCCGTAGGAGTAATTTGTTTCTGTTCTTCCCCAGTCCCACAATGAGTACCGTATTTTCTGGACCATGGGGCGCACCGGATTATAAGGCGCACTACCAACGAATTGTCTATTTTTTATTTGTTTTTCATATATAAGGCGCACCGGATTATAGGGTGTGTTAAAGGGGTCATATTTGTATTATTTTTTCTAAATGTAATATACTTCCTTGTGGTCTACATGTAATGGTGGTTCTTTGGTCAAATTGTTGCATAGTTGATGTTTTACAGATCATATTCAAGCCGCTTTCTGACAACTGTTTCCTGATGTGCCGTTTTGTGGAACACCTTCCACAGCGTCTTTCGCTCGTCATCTTTGTTGTAGCGGTGTAGCGTGCAAGGACGGGTGTGGAAGAAATGTCAAAAGATGGAGCTAACTGTTTTAATATCATTCAGACTTTTCTTCAATCAATAACAGAGTAGCATCTCCTCTTCCGGAAACAACATCGAATATGTGTCCCGTGAGAAAACGTCCAACCGGAACTCTCTAATAACTAATGTTCCTTGGGTGAATAATGTAAACTCAATACACTGGTATGTGTTCGTGCTTCATGGAGAGTTTACTGACAGATATAAGTAATAACTTTACCCTACTTTGTATTAGAAATGGAAACAGCGGAGGATGAATGTCCCATAACAAGAAGATAGAGAAAAAGAAGAAGCTTTTCGACTACGGTGTTGGCACAGACTACAAAGGTGGACTCGCGCAATCTTCCAGGATTTATACAGATCCCAAATACAGATCAGCAGGTACCAGAAGGTAAGAAAAGTTTCTTTTACATAATATTGCGAAACCAAACCCCAGATAATATGTCTTACTTTATACACCCACCATAGTAATACTCCTATGTTGAAGTACAGTATAATCTTTCAAGCGGTGGAGCTTCATAGCTTACCAAAATCATACTGAAACATTTTGATAGATTTTTGAGCATCGTGTGTAATGTTCTATGTTTTCAATTGAACATATAAAATGTTGGTGTTGTTTACTTGAGTCATACTGCCATCGTAATGCATTTTACACGTATCGCTTATGTGTGACTGCGAACTACTGGTCACACTTATCATTACACCATGTACCAAATTGTGCATTTTAAAAATATCCAAGATCAGCTAATTTCAATCTGATCTTTTCTGCAGTACTGTTAGTGAATTATGTGTACTTTTGTAATTGTTCCCCCTCTGTCTCCACACAGTTACCCAGGTTTGGTGTTAACATCAAAGAACAGTATGGGGCGAATGAAAGCCGACGCCCTCAATTTTGCCCACAAGACGTCATGATTGTATTAAGGAATCTTACCCACGGGGAGATCGCATTCTTTTTATGTCACCAATTAGTGGACAATTTGAACATTTTTTATTCAATGACCATTCAAAGGTTTGCGCAACATTAACTTACAAACCCCGTTTCCATATGAGTTGAGAAATTGTGTTGGATGTAAATATAAACGGAAAACAATGATTTGCACTAATACACCCCCATACCATCACAGATGCTGGCTTTTGAACTTTGCGCCGATAACAATCCGGACGGTTATTTTTCTCTTTTTTCCAGAGGACACCACGTCCACAGTTTCCAAATATAATTTGAAATGTGGACTTGTCAGACCACAGAACACTTTTACAATTTGCATCAGTCCATCTTAGATGAGCTCGGGCTCAGCGACGGCGGCGGCGTTCCTGGGTGTTGTTGATAAATGGCTTTCGCTTTGCATAAGAGTGTTTTAACTTGCACTTAAAGATGTAGCGACCAACTGTAGTTACTGACAGTGGTTTTATGAAGTGTTACTGAGCCTATGTGGTGATATCCTTTACACACTGATGTCGGTTTTTGATGCAGTACCACCTGAGGGATCAAAGGTCCTTAATATCATCCCTTACGTGCAGTGATTTCTCCAGATTCTCTGAACCTTTTGATGATTTTACGGACCGTAGATGGTAAAATCTCTAAATTCCTTTCAATAGCTTGTTGAGAAATGTTGTTCTAAAACTATTTGACAGTTTGCTTAGAAATTGTTGAACCTCGCCCCATCCTTGTTTGTGAAATAGTTGGCATTTCAGGGAAGCTGCTTTTATACCAAATCATGGCACCCACCTGTTCCCAATTAGCCTGCACACCTGTGGGATGTTCAAAATAAGTGTTTGATGGGCATTTCTCAACTTTATCACTATTTATGGCCACCTTTACCAACTTCTTTGTCACTTGTTGCTGACATCAAGTTCTAAAGTTAATGATTATTTGCACAAAAAAAAATGTTTATCAGTTAGAACATCAAATATGTTGTCTTTGTAGCATATTCAACTGAATATGGGTTGAAAATTATTTGCAAAACATTGTATTCCGTTTAGGTTTACATATAACACAATTTCCCAACTAATATGGAAACGGGGTTTGTAATGTATATGACACAATGCAAATAACCTTCCTTAGTCATTGTGCAAAAAAATAAAAAAATCCCCAAAAATCCAAACACAGCATGTCAACAAAGATGGTCACATATAACACAACCTGCTCAATGAATTTTGTGTACATTATAGAAAAAAGACGTCCATGCACCATAAAAAATTCAAAATGAAATTTTAATCCATCACATGGCATGATGGGAAAAATGCCAAATACTCTCCACACTTACCCATGTTTAGCGCAATTTGGCTGTTTGAAATTTATGATGGAGTACAAAACTTTAAGAAGGTTGTAAGGGAAGGAAAGGGTTTGTAAGGCCCCATTCATGGGTGGATCTCGCGTGAGAGAAACCGTTTGCTTGCCTAACAGAATCGCTGTTGCAAACATCCAGTGGACACAATTAAAACAGCAGTTTTTTTTTTATGAAAAATTGCAGCTCACTTAGCAAACTCATCTCGTGAACCACGGGCCGGATTAAACCTGAACCCCCATGGTTGAGAGGTTATGCTTGTTGTTTGTGAACTGTTGCGGAACACGTGAGAATTTTCCACAGCCAAGCGCGCGTTTAGAGACCATCCAATAATGCAAGAACATCCACTAAAGACATGGATCACATTCGAGCGCCGCGGTTCCTGCTGCTCCCTTCTCTCATCCGATCCATGCTGTCGACACAGCAAAGTGAGGAAGTGATGACGCTGCCAAGTCAGCGTTTCCCTTCCTTGTCTTTTGGCGAACCTCTGTAGGAATGTTTGGATCTTGTGAGGAATAACAATGAGGGATTACTGTATCGTGTTTGTCCTGCTCAAAGACACGCGACTCTATGGCCACACGTCGGCTCGCGAAATGGTGCGCCTCGTGCGTCCTTGCCCTCCTCTGCAGTGTCTTGGTCTCAGAGGACATCATGAGGCGGAGATGAAAGGATTTCTGAGACAGAGGGGGTCACCGTTAAGCCTCAGGAAGGTTTCAGGATACAGTCAGTCGTACTGTACTTTAACCAGGTTGTGGGAAAATTTTGCAATGAGAATTGTCAATGATTTATTATCATGGACAGACAGAATGTCCCCATTGGAAAGTGTACTGAGTACCGGTATTTTTTTGGTGACAGTTCCTAATTGGGTCAGTCCACGAGGGCCGTGAAGATTCTGGATTAAAAAGACTGCTATTTGCATTTTTTTGAACAAAGTAATTATGACACATTGCAACACATTAAAATCAGCGGTGAATAATGACAAATAAGGAAGCAACACCACACAAAAGTTTGTGATGCGACAATAAAGTCACGGACGCTGTGATATTATTATTAGCAATGATATCGAGTACCTTCTATCCCTCAGGCGGTACTGCATCAAAAAGAAACGTCAGAGTGTAAAGACAGACTGAGCCATATGGGATCAGGAACACTTCAGAAAACCACTTTCAGTAACTATAGTTGGCTATTTATCAACAACACCCAGAAACGCTGCTAGCTTCGCTGGGCCTGAGCTCATCTAAGATGGACTGATGCAAAGTGGAAAAGTGATCTGTGGTCTGGCGAGTTCACATTTCAAATTGTTTTTGGAAACTGTGGACGTCGTTTCCTCTGGAACAAAGAGGAAAAGAACCATCCGGATCGTTCCAGGCACAAAGTTTAAAAGCCAGCATCTGTGATGCTATGGGGGTGTATTAGTACCCAAGGCATGGGTAATTTACACATCTGTGAAGGCACCATTAATGCTGAAAGGTACATACATGTTTTGGAGCAACATATATTGTCATCCAAGCAACGTCTTTTTCATGGACACCCCTGCTTATTACAGCAAGATAATGCCAAGTCACGTGTTACAACAGCATGGCTTCATAGTAAAATAGTGTGGGTACTAGACTGGCCTGCCTGTAGTCCAGACCTGTCTCCCATTGAAAATGTGTGGTGAATTATGAAGCTTAAAATATCACAACGAAGATCAAGGACTGTTGAACAACTTAAGCTGTACATCAAACAAAAATGGGAAAGAATTCCAACTGGAAAGCTTCAAAAATGTGTCTCCTCAGTTCCCAAACGTTTACTGAGTGTTGTTCAAAAGAAAGGCCATGTAACACAGTGGTAATAATGCCCGTTTGACACCTTTTTTTCAATGTTTTGCTGCCGTTAAATTCTAAGTTAATGATTATTTGCAAAAAAATTATGATTCTCAGTGTAAACATTAAGTATCTTATTTTTGCAGTGTATTATATTGAATATAGGTTGAAAAATATTTGCAAATCATTGTATTCTGTTTTTATTTACCATTTACACAACGTGCCAACTTCACTGGTTTTGGGTTTTACAATACAAAGAAGCATATAGTTCCAACTAGGGCTGGGCGATACGGCCTTTTTTTAATATCTCCATATTTTTAGCCATATCCCGATACACGATAAATATCTCGAGATTATACCTTACCCTTGAATGAACACTTGGTGCATATAATCACAGCAGTATGGTGACTCTATGAGTCTACATTAAATCATTCTTGTTAATACTACATTTACATATGCTCATTGAAACTTCCATGCATAGATTGAAATCACAACTAAGTCAATTGACCAAAACTGTATTTATTAAACATTTATTAAGCACTGGCACAGCCATTCATTATCATTTCAAAACAGAAAGTGCAAGATTGTCAGAGACATTTTAAAACAAGCTATTAGTGCACTTTTGTGCATTATGTCAGTAAGATGACATATCAAAACAACATTAAATTAAAGTGCACTGTTTGTACAGAACGCCACTACAATAGTTTGAAACAATTAAAGTGCACGTTTGTGCATGATGTCACACAGGATATTTCATTAACTGTCAAATATAAATGAGCTGCATGATAGGAAATAAAATCGCTATGTGGTGGGTTACTGCGGACATTATCTCCTTATGTTGTTCACTATTTATTTACACAGTGTTGATATAGAAATGGTGTCTTGGGAATTTTTTGTTGTGGCAATGCAATGGTTTTCTATATTGGGACCATGATTTATGTCCTCACTTTTTCACACTTCTTCATATGGAAGCTACTTTTACTTCTTGAGGTCTCAAGAAGGGTAGAAATACAATAACTCACACACACACACACACACACACACGCACACGCACACACACACACACACACACACACACACACACACACACACACACACACACACACACACACACACACACACAGGCATTCTTGTATTCCTTACCTTCTTGAGACCTCCAAAAAATGCCTCCCTCTTTAGGACTACCCTTAGGTAGATATATAAAGATTTGTGTATACAACATTAACAACATATACAAACTATGCAATTTGTATATATTGTTGTATGAGTTGGAATTTTACAAGAAAAAGGTCACAATTTCACAAGAAAAACTTTGAATTTTGGCAGTATTATAATAAAAGTCATAATTTTACTCAACACAAGTCAAAATTTTACAAGAAAAACTGAACATTTGTGCCATATTATGATAAAAATTGTAATGTTACTCAATAACAGTCCCAGTTTTTACAAGAAAAGCTTAAAATGTTAGCAATTTAATGAAGAGTCATCATTTTACTAGACAAGAGTCACAATTTTATCTGAAAACTTTAACATTTTGGCAATATTATCATTATAGACGGAATTTTGCTTGGCAAAATGATTACAAAGCCATCTTTTTTCTCAAAAAAATGTCACCATTTTACAAGAACATAGACAAGAGGCAATGTTGTGATAAAAGTCAGAAATCTATATGCCAAATGTCACCATTTTGCATTAAAAAGTGATCATTTTAAATTAAAAAGTAATCATTTTATGAGAAAATTTAGCGATATTACAGACACAGAAAGAATATGACAAAATTGTTCCCAACTTAATAAAAAAAAGTTGTTTTTTAATCTTCATTATTCACTTCAAGTTATTACAGTATGCCTCTATATACATATTTATTGTATTTGTTTAATTCATTTTGGCCAGAAGGGGCCCATTTCAATTTCTCACACACACATACACACACACACATACACACTTGTTATTTTCATATGTTGACCAGAGGGGGGAGCATTTCAAATTTATACACACACTTGTTATTTCATATGTTGACCAGAGGGGGAGCACTTTAAACAGCGACACACAGTCAATTTGAAAAATACCTCTTATTGGGACCACCCTCATTTTGATAGATTTCACCACCAGGGGTGCAAATGAGACATTCTCTATTAGATGCAATGCTTTTCAGTATTGGGACCATGATTTATGTCATCAATTGTTCACACCTCCTCATATGGAAGCTACTTTTCCTTGTTGATGTCTAAGAAGGGTAGAAATGAAACACACACACACACACACACACACACACACATACACACACACACAAAGTGGGGGACGCCTAAGTCTCATATAAGCGTCGGATTAAAACAGCATGAAAATGTATCTGATGTAGGTGACAGACAGTTATGTAACAGACAGTTATGTAACAGCTTTCTCTATACAATATTTTTCTCTATTACGGATCTAATTGGTGTTTGTTCTGTGCTCAAGTGTCAATTATTGCAAATTGTTGCTGAAATAAACTGCAATGAGTCACGGTGATGTGCAACGTGATTTGTTTAGAAGTCAATTATTCATACATTGATATGGATTTGATGTCAATTTATTATTTAAGCACCATACTCACATACTTTTCTCTACTCGCATGCTTTTTCGGGGCCCGATCGGCCGACAGTCACGCAAACCATTGCTATTTAGACTCCTCTGTCTCCCTTCCTGCAGTCCGGGGAGTTTCCGAGTGGCGCCGATGACCCGACTGCGCCCACACGAGTGCTCCTGTTTCCCACTAAATGGTAAATGGGTTGTACTTGTATAGCACTTTTTTACCCCTTTTTAAGGAGCCCAAAGCGCTTTGACATTATTTCCACATTCACCCATTCACACACACATTCACACACTGATGGTTGCGTGAAATGCCGTCCAGGGAACTTGCCTTAACTATGCTAAAACTCAGTCGACTAAAATTAAACTAATATTATTACGTACGGAAGTTTCTATGGCGGCTGACAAACATTTTTTATGAAATATAATTTGAAAGTCTAACCATTTTTTTGTATAAAGTTTTTGCTTTTGACGTGGTAAAAAAATAACAGGTTTTATTTTTTTTGTTTCATAATTTTTTTGTATTTCAAAATAAAATTGAAATACAATGTTTGTTGTTGTTGTTTTTAAATTCCCAGGCATGGAAGGAAACATAATGACCAAAACCTTGATCCCAAATTCTAATACTTATATACCTAATCAAATTTGTTAAAAGACTCAATATTTATTTTATTTAAACTATGCTAAAACTCAGTCGACTAAAATTAAACTAAAATTATTACGTACGGAAGTTCCTACGGCGGCTGACAAACATTTTTAATGTAATATAATTTGAAGGTCTAACCATTTTTTTAAACAAAGTTTTTTGCTTTTTGACGTGGTAAAAAAATAACAGGTTTTATTTTTTTCGTTACATAATTTTTTTGTATTTCAAAAAAAAATTCAAATACAATGTTTGTTGTTGTTGTTTTTCAATTCCCGGGCATGGAAGGAAACATAATGACCAAAACCTTGATCCTAAGCTCCAATACTTATTTACCTAATCAAATTTGTTAAAAGACTCAACATTTATTTTATTATAATGTATTTTATTTTAACCATGCTAAAACTCAGTCGACTAAAATTAAACTAAAATTATTACGTACGGAAGTTTCTATGGCGGCTGACAAAAATGTTTTATGAAATATAATTTGAAAGTCGTACCATCTTTTTAAACAAAGTTTTTGCTTTTTGGCATGGTAAAAAAATAACAGGTTTTATTTTTTTCGTTACGTCATTTCTTTGTATTTCAAAATAAAATTCAAATACAATGTTTGTTGTTGTTGTTTTTTAATTCCCAGGCATGGAAGGAAACATCCAATACTTAGTTACCTAATCAAATTTGTTAAAAGACTCAATATTTTTTTTTATAATGTATTTAATTTTAACTATGCTAAAACTCAGTCGATTAAAATAAAACTAAAATTATTACGTATGGAAGATTCTATGGCGGCTGACAAACATTTTTTATGAAATGTAATTTGAAGGTCTTACCATTTTTTTTAAACAAAGTTTTTGCTTTTTGACGTGGTAAAAAATTAACAGGTTATATTTTTTTTGTTACATAATTTTTTTGTATTTCAAAATAAAATTCAAGTACAATGTTTTTTGTTGTTTTTCAATTCCCAGGCAGGGAAGGAAACATAAGGGACCAAAACCTTGATCCAAAGCTCGAATACTTATTTACCTAATAAAATTTGTTAAAAGCCTCAATATTTTTCTCATTTTAATATATTTTTTATTAACTATGCTTAAACTCGGTTAAATAATAATGAGATAAAACTTTTACAGACCGAAGTTTCTAAGACGGCTGACCGGGGGCGTCGCCAGACATATTTCACTGGGGCACGTGCCCCATTGTTGATCTGCAGTGCCCCAGTAAAAATTTCACCAATAAAAAAAAAAAACGCTTCAGAGTTTTAAGTCTACATATCATCGACAACAGCGCACATACTACTTAGTATGGTAATTGATTGCTACTGTATTCACTCCACGAAACAGTGAGCACATGGCTACTTAATATGGTAATTTATTCACGTGTGGATCGAGACTTCAGTTGAGAGAGAGAGAGAAAGAGAGAGAGAGAGAGAGAGAGAGAGAGAGAGAGCATTCAAATCACTGCGTGAGGTAGGTGACGTTAACCAACAACAATTTGTTAATTACAAATCCCAAAAAATACAATCCTAGATGGATTTAAAAAAGTTATTCGCCCGCAGCAGAGAAGAAGCGAGGAATGAGAGATGTAAGTGAAGTCCTAGCTAGCTAGGCAACATCATTGTCTTAAGTTGATGCTAAGTTAGCTAACATTATTCCTTGTATCAAGACAAACATATTCATTTGCTGTACGAGCTGTCGGGGGAATTTCTAATGAACATGAAACATAATGTTGGTTATTGTCTGCTGGTTCTGCATCAATGATGATTTGGAGTAAGCATGTGTGAGTTGAGTGCTTCTCAAATGGTTTATCTTCAGGAAGAACAACATTTTTCCATATCATCAAGTCATGAGCCAAATTTTTAAATCATTCAAGTTTATTTCACAGAAAAATAGCACAGTGGACTTGTCTTGTTAATCGGTATGACTTTGACAAAAATAATCTTGTTTTGTCACCAGAAAAATGGCTACAGCTAAAGCATCTGGTTTTGTTTCCAGAAAAAATAGTAACATTTCTGTATTTGTTTTCAGAAAGATGGCTGAAAATATCGGGTTTTGTTGCCCCATTTAGATTTAAAAAAAATACATTTCCATGTCTGTCCTGAGTCCTCCTCCAACTTGTTAGTGGGTTTGCCTTTTGCTAAATACTCACTAATAGTCACTAGAAAAATGGCTAAAAATATCTGGTTTTGTTGCCACAATTAGATTTTTTTCTCCCTAAACTTTTTTTGTTTTTCATGCACACATCTGACTGGGACTCACTGAAAATTACACACAATCCACTTTTATGTCACGAGCCACCAGTTGGGAGCCACTGGTCAACTGTATGTCTGTCCAGAGTGATTGACCACTTAGCAAAAATGAAAAGGAAACGTTACAGTTTACTTCTCAGAAAATGATTCCCTGAACAGACACACAACAGTTGTTCATTTATTCTACTACTGTGGCTTTATTGTTTTGTGTATATTTTATAGTTTTGTGTATCTGAAATAGGATTAGCCACATTGCCATAAATGGAAATTAAATAATATAAAAGAACCCAGAGATGTAGGGGTGCTTTATTTTTTGTTTTACTTTTGTAGATGTTAAATTTGCAGATGATTACTGCAATAAATATTTCAAAAAGATTCATTGCTCTTCCTTTTTGCTTTTACCAGTAGCAGTTTATAAGTCTGGAGTAAAAAAGTGCACAAGTAGGTCAAATGCATTAGTTAATTTCAGGTGGTTAATCAAAGATCCATACAACATAATCTGATATGATTTCATAGTTTAAAGCACTATTTATGCATTTTTTATGATAAATAAGTGCTAAAAATGTTTTTGCTTGCGCGCTTTACACGCTCACATGAATTATTTGTGCCCCAGGTGTGCCTCAGTACAGTATTAGGTCTAGTGACGCCCCTGCGGCTGACAAACATTTTTTATGACGTATAAATTGGAAGTTTAACCGTTTTTTTAAACAAAGTTATTGCTTTTTGACATAGTAAAAATAAGTTATTTTTGTTTTTTTGTTTTATTACTTGAAGTTTTTGTATTTCAAAATAAAATTCAAATATTTTTTTTTTTTTTGGTCGTTTTTCAATTCCCAGGCATGAAAGAAAACATAATGACCAAAACCTTGATCCCAAGCTCCAATACTTTTTTACCGAATTGAATTTGTTAAAAGACTTAACATTTTTTTTAATTTTAATGTATTTTATATAAACTATGCTAAAACTCCTTTCCTAAAATTAAACTAAAACTATTACATACGGAAGTTTCTAATGATGTTTAACACCTTTTTCAGTTTTTTTTATACGAAATATAAACTGAAAGTTCAACTATTTATTTTAAACACATTAATAAATAACTTTTTTTGGTATTTAAAAATACAATTTACATACTCTTGTTTTTTTTGTGTGTTTGTTTTTCAATTCCCAGGCATTAGAGAAAACATAATGACCAAAACCTTGATCCCCAGCTCCAATACTTGTTTATCTAATCATTTTTTTTATTTTCATGTATTTATTTTTAATTATGCTATAACTCTGTCGACTAAAATTAAACTAAAACTATCACGGACGAAACAAACTAAAATGTGACTGGGGAATTACGGTAAACGGCATATTTCATGGTTGTCAAACTAATTTAAGCTCAGGTGCCACAAGGAGGAAAATCTATTTCAATGTAGACCGGACTGGTAAAATCCTGGCACGATAACGTAAAAAAAAAAGACAACATCAGATTTTTGAAAATATTTTTTAAATAGAACAAGCACAATCTGAAAATATACAAATTACAATGATGTTTTTTTCCACTTACATTTTGTGTTTATTAATTTTGTGTTTATTAGTATTATATCTTTATTTGCCTTGATTTACACTTTCTAAATAAATGATAAATAGGTGCTATTGAGTCCGGCAGAGTTTTAAAATGCCCCCATTGGTGTTAATTTTTAATCTAGCAGAAAATGGAATGAATGATAATATCAAAAACAAAATTGCAGGATGGTATTAATACACTTCACCCATTTTCCTTAGCTGATGTACAAAACCCAAATCTAGTGAAGTCGTGCCCAGCGAAGCCGGCGGCATTTCTGGGTGTTGTTGATAAATGGCTTTGGCTTTGCATAGTAGAGTTTTAACTTGCACTTACAGATGTAGCGACAAACTGTAGTCACTGACAGTGGTTATCTGAAGTGTTCCTGAGCCCATGTGTTAGTATCCATTACACACTGATGTCATTTTTTGATGCAGTACTGCCTGAGGGATCGAAGGTCCATAATGTCATCGCTTACGTGCAGTGATTTCTCCAGATTCTCTCAACCTTTTGATGATTTTACAGACCAAAGATGGTAAAATCCCTAAATTCCTTGAAATAGCTGGTTGAGAAATGTTGTTCTTAAACAGTTGAACAATTTGCTCACGTATTTTTTTACAAAGTGGTGACCCTCGCCCCATCCTTGTTTGTGAATGACTGAGCATTTAATGGAATCTGCTTTTATACCCAACCATGGCACCCACCTGTTCCCAGTTACCCTGTTCACCTGTGGGATGTTCCAAATAAGTGTTTGATGAGCATTCCTCGACTTTTTTAGTATTTTTTGCCACTTATGCCAGCATTTTTTGAAACATGTTGCAGGCATCAAATTCCAAATGAGCTAATATTTGTAAAAAAATCACAGTTTTCCAGTTCGAACGTTAAATATCTTGTCTTTGCAGTCTATTCAAATGAATATAGGTTGTATTTATTTAACATTTACACAATGTGCCAACTTCACTGGTTATGGGTTTTGTACTTATAACATCATGTAGTTGATTCTGTACATACGTAGCATCATCTACAACAAAACTTGTCTATTTGGACTAATTTCATGAAGCACACATGAAGTTGAAGCGGGATACATATTCGGCATATTTATGTGGGCCCAGATAATGTGTCTCCAGTCCTCTATCTTAACAGGGCACATAGCTCCGCCCACTCTGGTGTCACGTGCACTCTGGCGGCAGAGGATACAAATAATTGCTATTGTGACACCCAGTGGACACATTTAGAACAGCGGTTTGTTTCACTCAAAAAAATGTAATCTTATTTTTATACTTAACAAACTCGTCTTGCGGGCCGGGAAAAAGCTGAAATTGTAAAATAATCCAAATCATGGAGAGAAAATAAGAACGATTATGGTCACGGTTAACTAATGTCGACATAATTACTCACTAACGACACGCATTCATTACATATGTAAATTATCCTCCATTTTCCATTCTTAATTTGTTGACCCGTAATTGTCCATGAGTGTGTCTCGGGGGTTTGCGGGTCGCCATCTGGATCGCGGCAACAGCTTTGGCCCACTCTCCCGATCTGGGATTCTTAAGACCCGTGCAGGAGCACTTATGGGTGTTTCAGACCAACTGGGAAACGTTTAACTCCACCGCGGAGCCTTAGCATCTGTTTGCAAGATGGTAGCCATGTGGTTCCTATGAAGCTTAAATACGTTCTTACAATAACTCTATAGCTGGAATAGTTTGTCACTGTAATAAAGTCCCTGCCCTGATGTCAAGTCAAGATAATACGTTTCAAGTGTGATACAGAAAGTAATGTTGCAATTTTCAATGCCAACAAAGTCAAAAAACGCACCGACGTAAGTGAAGTAAGGCTCCACTTTTACAACATTTTGCTATATGCATTGGCTTCGCTATTGACAAGCTACTGATTAATATTAGCAATTTTACATGGCAATTTCAACACATCCAAATGTGTTAATGAAACTTCCAACTAAGGTAGATGTTACAATGCAACAGCCGGTGCATATTAAGTAACATTCTTGCAGTATTAGCACGTTTTAGGGGGCAACACAAACGTTTTTAAATAAAAACAATAAAATATAAATCATACATTACTGCCATATAATGTTTTGGACTTGCATTGGCTTTGCTATTGACATGCTACTGATTAGCATTGCCGAGTTTACATGGCAATTTCCATCAATCCATTTCCTACCGCTTGTCCCTTTTGGGGTCGCAAGGGGTACTGGAGCCTATCTCATCAACATTTGGGCGGAAGGCGGAGTACACCCTGGACAAGTCGCCAACTCATCACAGCATGGCAATTTCAAAACCTACAAATGTGTTTATGAAAACTCTAACTAAAATGGATGTTACAATATAACAGCTGGTGCGTATCAAGTACAATTATTACAGCATTAACACGTTTTAGGTGGCAACACTAAAATAAAATAAAAATATATATATAAACTATACACTACTGCCATCTAATGTTTTGTACTTGTGACTGGGATTGCAAATACAAACCCTGTTTCCATATGAGTTGGGAAATTGTGTTGGATGTAAATATAAACGTAATATAATGATTTGCAAAGCATTTTCAACCCATATTCTGTTGAATATGCTACAAAGACAACATATTTGATGTTCAAACTGATAAACATTTTTTTTTTGCAAATAATTAATAACTTTAGAATTTGATGCTAGCAACATGTGACAAAGAAGTTGGGAAAAGTGGCAATGAAAATTGATAAAGTTGAGGAATGCTCATCAAACACTTATTTGGAAAATCCCACAGGTGTGCAGGCTAATTGGTAACAGTTGGGTGCCATGATTGGGTGTGGGTAATTCACAAACAAGGATGGGGCGAGGGTCAGCACTTTGTAAGCAAATTGTCGAACAGTTTTAGAACAACCTTTCTCAACGAGCTATTGCAAGGAATTTAGGGATTTTACCATCTACGGTCTGTAAAATCATCAAAAGGTTCAGAGAATCTGGAGAAATCACTGCACGTAAGCGATGATATTACGGATCTTTGATCCCTCAGGCAGCAGTGCATCAAAAACCGACATCAGTGTGTAAAGGATATCACCACATGGGCTCAGGGACACTTCATAAAACCACTGTCAGTAGCTACAGTTGGTCGCTACATCTGTAAGTGGAAGTTATAACTCTACTATGCAAAGCCAAACCCATTTATCAACAACACCCTGAAACACCGCCGGCTTCGCTGGGCCCGAGCTCATCTAAGATGGACTGATGCAAAGTGGAAAAGATTTCTGTGGTCTGACGAGTCCACATTTCAAATTTTATGTGGAAACAGAGGACGTGGTGTCCTCCAGAACAAAGAGGAAAATAACCATTCGGATTGTTTTAGGCTCAAAGTTCAAAAGCCAGCATCTATGATGGTATGGTTGTGTATTAGTGCCCAAGGCATGGGTAACTTACACATCTGTGAAGGCACCATTAATGCTGAAAGGTCTATACAGGTTTTGGAGCATCATATGTTGTCATCCAAGCAACGTTATCATGGACGCCCCTGCTTATTTCAGCAAGACAATGCCAAGCCACATGTTACAACAGTGTGGCTTAGAATCAAAAGAGTGTGGGTACTTTCCTGGCCTGCCTGCAGCCCAGACCTGTCTCCCATCGAAAATGTGTGGCGCATTATAAAGCGTAAAATACGACAGCAGAAACCCCAGACTGTAGAACGACTAAAGCTCTACATAAAACAAGAATGGGAAAGAATTCCACTTTCAAAGCTTCAACAATTAGTTTCCTCAGTTTCCAAACGTTTATTGAGTGTTGTTGAAAGAAAAGGTGATGTAACACAGTGGTGAACATGCCCTTTCCCAACTACTTTGGCACGTGTTGCAGCCATGAAATTCTAAGTTAATTATTATTTGCAAGAAAAAAATAAAGTTTATGAGTTTGAACATCAAATAACTTGTCTTTGTAGCATATTCAACTGAATATGGGTTGAAAATGATTTGCAAATCATTGTATTCCGTTTATATTTACATCCAACACAATTTCCCAACTCATATGGACATAGGGTTTGTACTTGCTTTGGTATTGCTATTGACATCCTACGATTAGCATTAGCAATTTTACATGGCAATTTCAACATCCTAAAATGTGTTAATGAAACCTCTAACTAAGATAGATGCAACAATCCAAATAGTGGTGCGTATTAAGTACAATTCTTACAGTATTAACACGTTTCAGGGCGCAACATAAAAAAACAAAAAAAAAACAACAACACTATAAATTATACACTACTGCCATCCAATGTCTTGGACTTGTGACTGTGCTTGCAATTAGTTGTATTGGCTTTGCTATTGACATACTACTGATTAGCATTAGCAATTTTACATGGCAATTTCAACAACTCCAAATGTGTTAATCAAACCTCCAACTAAGATATATGTAACAATCCAAACAGTGGTGCGTATTATGTACAATTGTTACAGAATTAAAACGTTGTAGGGCGCAACAAAAAAAGAAAAAAAAATACTATAAACTAGATACTACTGCCATCCAATGTCTTGGACTTGCGACTGGGATTGCAATTACTTGCATTGGCTTTGCTTTTGACATGCTACTCATTAGTATTAGCGATTTTACATGGTAATTTCAACAACTCCAAAAGTGTTAATCAAACCTCCAACTAAGATAAATGTTACAATATTAACAGTGGTACGTATCAAATACAATTGTTACAGTACAAACACTTTTTAGAGGGCAACCAAAAAAACAAAAGAAAACAAAAAAAAAACACTATACTCTACTGCCATCTAATGTCTTGGAAATGTGACTGGGACTGCAAGTGCTTGCATTGGCTATGCTATTGACATGCTACTGATTAGCATTAGCAATTTTACATGGCAATTTCAGCACCTGCAAATGTGTTAATCAATCCTCCAACTAAGATAGCTGCTACAAAATAGTAGCTGGTGCGTATCAAGTACAATTCTTATAGTCGATCCATACATTTTCAACCGCTTATGCCTTTTGGGGTCCCAAGAGGTGCTGGAGCCTATCCCAGCTGCACATGGGCGGAAGGCGGGGTACACCCTGGACAAGTTTCCACCTCATCGCAGGGCCAAGACAGATAAACAGACAACATTAGCACTCAGATTCACACACTAGGGCCAATTTAATGTTGCAAATCAACCTATCCCCATTTTTATAGTATTAACACTTTTTAGGGTGCAACAAAAAAAGAAAAAAAGAACACATTATAAACTACAGCCTACTGCCATATAATGTATTAGACTTAAACTATACACTACTTGTGAGTGTGAATGTTGTCTGTCTATCAGTGTTGGCCCTGCGATGAGTTGGCGACTTGTCCAGGGTGTACCCCGCCTTCCGCCCGATTGTAGCTGAGATAGGCGCCAGGCCCCCCCGCGACCCCAAAAGGGAATAAGCGGTAGAAAAATGGATGGATGGATATACACTACTGCCATTTCATGTTTTGGACTTGCGACGGGGATTGCAATTACTTGCAAAAAACAGGATATAACAACTGGAACAAGATTGTCACAATCAGATCATGTTGAAATGTTGCAATAAAAAAAAATATATTCATTAACGCACACAAAAATACAAAAAATAGATACCACTGAGAACCGATTTCCATTCACAGGTACTGATCATTTGTATTGATAGCCATTCTTAGTGGTATTATATTCTACGACCCTGTAACAAACTGTGGGGGCTCGTCCGGGATCCGTCCTCATCTAAATTGGTGAATGTTAACTGAACTTTGATATTTTTACTTTGTTTTCTGCATGTAAAACTACAATTATTCTCCATTAAATGTGTTTTGTGTTAATATTTTTGTGTGTTTGGATATGATGAATTGGCTTTGCGTCATTTCTCATAGATTCAGTCTTTGTCTGACCTTTTAGAACGGATAACTGACTATAATCATTGCGCCATAAATTAGTACATTAAACAATAGTGCAGTTTATTAATGTTACATATTGTATTCTAACATGATTCTGTGTATAACATCCCACCTTATGATCATCATCAAATTCCCTGCGTTGTACCTACACTTTGCAAAATACATTTCACACGTTTAAGGTCATGGCAAAGAAGTGTCGTGAAACAATCCTTCCATCACCGCAAATATAATTAGGCCACTGACTTAAAATCACCATTTTGATCCGGTTATTCCCATCACTTGTTCCCATTGCCCTACTTTATCTCGTTGACCCGTTTCCGCTCTCTCGCTCGTTTCCATGTGCTCACTGAGCACGTTTCCAACCGCGTATGTAATCTGTAGCACTTTCAGTCCCGTTGACCTCGTCCTGGTTTCACACTCAGTCGCCCACTGAAAAGATGTGCATTACTTGCCACACTTTCATAGCCACTTTTGTTCTTGTCCCTACTGTATTGTTGGCCTTAGCACGGAACAATTTCAAAACATATTTTGTTGTTTATCACAGGTTTATTGCACTTTCAAAGTATCAGAACCATGGATCATCAGTCCTGTGGGCGAAATGTCCTATTTTCGACTTTTACATGCGCCACCCCATGTCCACCAAGACTTCGGTATTAACTCAATGCCAAATACTGTCAGCAGACTGACGTTTAAAATGAATGCTTTCGTACTGAAAGGATCGTTATTTCCTTATACTGATCGTCCACTAACTTTTTTTTAAGACCTCCAGAGATTCCTGCAGCTGAGGAAAATTATCAGTCAAGTGGTGACAGTCATAAAGGGCTGACAGGAAGTGTCCGCTCTGCTGAGATGTTATTGATCCGGGCGCCATTCCGTCAGCGCCATGCACAAAGTAAACGTTTTAATACACCCGGGTGCTCAGTATGGTTTACGGTAATGGTGGAGATCATGCAAAGGGAGGAGAAGGCTCGTCAGACTCACTGTACGGCAAGCACATGCTTTTGTTTACGTTAAGAAACAGGCCATGTCCATAGGAACGTGGATTTTTAAAACATCATCTGTCGTTGGTAGAGGTTTCTAAAAAAAAAAAAACTTCAGCGTTTGTGTGTAGAAGCTCAAACTAGCTCGTCACATAAGGACAAGGTAGAAAAAAAACAACTAAAACATCTGAATTTTTAGGAAAAATTGCATTTTTGATGGAGTTTCGCCCATTATACACAATGATACAGTGAGGCAAAAAGTATTTAGTCAGCCACCGATTGTGCAAGTTCTCCCACTTAAAATGATGACAGAGGTCTGTAATTTTCATCATAGGTACACTTCAAATGTGAGTGACAGAATGTGAAAAAAATATCCAGGAATTCACATTGTATGAATTTTAAAGAACTTATGTGTAAATGATGGTAGAAAATAAGTATTTGGTCAACCATTAAAAGCTCTTACTGATGGAAGGAGGTTTTGGCTCAAAATCTCACTATACATGGCCCCATTCATTCTTTCCTTAACACGGATCAATCGTCCTGTACCCTTAGCAGAAAAATAGCCCCATGCTTCAGAGTAGGTGTGGTGTTCTTGGGATGCAACTCAGTATTCTTGTTCCTCCAAACACGACGAGTTGAGTTTATACCAAAAAGTTCTATTTTGGTTTCATCTGACCACATGAAATTCTCCCAATCCTCTGCTGTATCATCCATGTATCCATTTTGGTATAAACTCAACTCGTCGTGTTTGGAGGAACAAGAATACTGAGTTGCATCCCAAAAACACCACACCTACTGTGAAGCATGGGGGTGGAAACATCATGCTTTGGGGCTGTTTTTCTGCTAAGGGGACAGAAAGATTGATCCGTGTTAAGGAAAGAATGAATGGGGCCATGTATCGTGAGATTTTGAGCCAAAACCTCCTTCCATCAGTGAGAGATTTGAATGAATTACCAAATACTTATTTTCCTCCATAATTTACAAATAAATTCTTTAAAATTCCTACAATGTGAATTCCTGTATTTTTTTTCACATTCAGTTTCTCACAGTTGAAGTGTATCTATGATGAAAATTACAGACCTCTGTCATCATTTTAAGTGGGAAAACTTGCACAATCGGTGGCTGACTAAATACTTTTTTGTCCCACTGTATATGTTATTTTTGTTTCATCTGACATCACATAGACAAATATAAGAAAAGTTCTGGGGTCAGATTTAATAAAAATTGAGCTGTTTGGCCACAATACCCAGCAATATGTTTGGAGGAGAAAAGGTGAGGCCTTTAACCCCAGGAACACCATCCTACCATCAAGCATAGTGGCGGTAGTATTATGCTTTGGGCCTTTTTTGTTGCCAACAGATTTGGTGCTTTAAATTGGACAATGAAAAAGGATAATTACCTCCAAATTCATCAGGACAACCTAAAATCATCAGCCCGGAGGTTGGGTCTTGGGCACAGTTGGGTGTTCCAACAGGACAATGACCCCAAACACACGTCAAAAGTGGTAAGGGAATGGCTAAATCAGGCTATGTGTGTATGCTGTGTGTATACTTTTGACCCAGTTGATTTGGTCACATTTTCAGTAGACCCATAATAAATTCATAAAATAATCAAACTTCATGGATGTTTATTGTGACCAACAAGTAAAAAGTTAGTTAAAGTACCAATAATTGTCCCACACACACTAGATGTGGCGAAATTATTCTCTGAATTTCACCCATCACCCTTGATCACCCCCTGGGAGGTGAGGAGCGCAGTGAGCAGTAACGGTGTCCACGCCCGGGAATCATTTTTGGTGATTCACCCCCCAATTCCAACCTTTGACGCTGAGTGCCAAGCAGGGAGTTATTTTTTATAGTCTTTGGTATAACTCGGCCGGGGTTTGAAATCACAACCTACCGATCTCAGTGCTCCATTCACTCTATTACAAAAAAATAAGAGTTGTACAAATTATTGGAAACTCAAGACAGCCGGGACGTTATGTTCTTTACAAGTATATGTAAACTTTTGACTACGACTTTATGTAACGTGATAATTGGCTCAGTCTTGATAGCCTGTGATGTGTATAGTCGTTTGCCCATTACAAGCATTACTGTAACTTCTGGTGCCTTTCATTTGTACTGGGAAGTTGGAATTTTGGAGTCACAAGTCGGAATTGTAACTGGAACGCAGCTCGAGGTCCCCTCGGAGCATTCTCACCACCATGAGTTTGTTCCAAAGATGGCTGCTCTGCATGTAAACAATGATGTTCACTTTTATAGTATCCGTTATTAGCACTTCCGATTAGTTATTGTTGGTCGTTAGTTAATATCTAACCTTTAAATAGACCCCCAGTTGATCTGCCCTCTCTCTTTTTTTGCTTTGCCCTCCTCTACTGCGTGGATAAGTTATCAGGTGACTATGAGTCAGTTTCCACAGTAGCTGCGCTAGTTGTTCCAAGTCGGGATCCGAGGTGGACCTCTCATTTGTGCATCAGTTGGTGACGTTTCTGCGCTGCTGACTTCTCTTAATATAAGAGGATCCTGTGTTGACCACCCTATGGACTAGACTCTCACAATATGAAGTCAGGACCTGGGGGTGGACCGCCTCTGTTTGCACCAACCGGTGACATCTCGGTGCTCCGACCTGTCTACATACAAAAGGAGCCCCTTGCTGACCACCCTATCGACCAGACTCTCATATGTTGAAGTCGGGACCCCGGGGTGGGCCACTCCTCTGAGCATCAATTGGTGACGTTGCTGCTCTGCTTACTTCTCTACATACAAGAGGATCCCCTGCTGACCATCCTATGGACTGGACTCTTACATTATGAAGTCCAGACCCCGGGGTGGACCACTCCTCTATGCATCAATCAGCAACGTCTCGGTGCTCCGACCTGTCTACATACAAGAAGATCCATTGTTGACCACCGTATGTATGGACTGAACTCTCACATTATGAAGTCTGGAGCCGGTCAGGACCACTTCTCTTTGCACAAACCGGTGATGTCTCGGTGCTCCGACATGTCTATATACAAGAAAAGCTCCCGGCTGACCTCCCTATGGACTGGACTCTCACATTATAAAGTCGAGACCCGGGGGTGGACCACTTCTGCTTGCACCAACCAGTGACATCTCAGTGCTCCGACCTGTCTACATACAAGAGGATCCCCCTGCTGACCTACCTATAGACCGCACTCTCGCATTACGAAGTCGGGACCCGGTGCTGGATCACTTCTCTTTGCACCAATTGGTGTCTTATAGTTGCTCCGGCCTGTCTGCATAGAAGAAGAGTCCCCTACTGACCTCCCTATGGACCGGACTCTCACATTATGAAATCGAGACCCGGGGGTGGACCACTTCTGTTTGCACCAACCGGTGACATCTCGGTGCTCTGACCTGTCTACATACAAGAGGATCCCCTGCTGACCTACCTATAGACCGCACTCTCACATTATGAAGTCGGGACCCGGGGGTGGACCACTTCTCTTTGCACCAATTGGTGACTTTTCAGTGCTCCGGACTGTCGACATAGAAGAAGAGCCCCCTGCTGACCTCCCTATGGACTGGACGCCCACATTATTTACTGTATCCATTGCACCGGGTAACCAAAGGGGGTCGAGAGGGGGGGGTGGGTTCTCCACATCTGCGGTCCCTTCCAAGGTTTGTCATTGTCCCATTGGGTTGAGTTTTTTTCTTGCCCTAATGTGGTATGTGCAGCTCTTTGAGGCATTTGTGATTAAGCGCAATATAAGTCACCTTTGATTGATTGGTTTTGTCGCA
Organism: Nerophis ophidion; assembly: GCF_033978795.1. Taxonomy (NCBI): domain Eukaryota; kingdom Metazoa; phylum Chordata; class Actinopteri; order Syngnathiformes; family Syngnathidae; genus Nerophis; species Nerophis ophidion. The sequence continues at coordinate 26,869,268 of NC_084617.1, forward strand.
CTAAACCGGCCATATGTGATGAATTGTTGGACGTTTTTATGTAGCATGTGGTATGCTCTACTTCGCTAGCAATGGTGTCTGTGTTTCCTCTTCATCCATCATGTTTTAAAGTTGCAGAAAGAGTGCATATTTTCCCGCAAGTTGTTTATATTTAGACAATGCCAGCACAAAAATAGCTTTTGTGATCTTGATTTCCGACCTCGTAACCGGAACGCCCACAACTCGGCAAGGACAACATTCCCAGCCCCGATTTCCAACTTTTGAGGTAAATGGAAGGCACCGTTCTTTTCGGGGCACTTTGATTTCACAGAAGGTATAGCAACTAACGCTACTTTCGTCAACAACAACACTTGGAATGAGAACTGAATTTGGTACTTTTATAGGCACCGACTCAATGTTCGATATACAGCGGCCCAAAGTTACAAAGTTGAACAATATTCTATAAAACGTGATGGTGCCATTGACGTAGAGTTTGGTGGTGTGGTGGCCGGTAGACTCAGGTGTAGAACTAGCTCACGGCTGGGTGATAAGGACCAAAACTATATCCCAAAATGTTTAGTCCAATTGGCGGTATACGGCATATACCGCTATCTTAAAAATGTGCAAAGTGTTGAAGTGTTTTACGGAAAGACAACCAGTGTTCAGAGTACTCAGATTACTTTTGTTGTAAGTAGCAACGTAACATGTTGTTGATGCTTATAAAATAATTAGTGAGCCATTATATCCAAGCAATTTTTGTTAATTTTGTTCATTGATGTTAGGTTTATAGCCTCGATGGCGCTTGTACTCGCTCACTTCCGCGAAGGTCGCTGTAGCTAAAGAGCGACAGAGAGGAGCTATCACTAGCTACTGTGCTAAGTCGCTAACAGAAGTTAACAACATAGGCATGTGAGATTAGTGATAAAGTCGCTACAAGGAGAGATAAAAGGTTCTCAGGAAAATGTTTAAATAATAGCCAAATGCAGTCACTGACCAAGGCATCACATCATTCTAGAGTCGAGACGTTGGCACTGGAGCCACCATATTTTTCTAGAAAGTTTGTTGTGTTGCATCGTAGTGTGTCTGAGAAGCCTAGGTGAACACGCAATGGGCGGGATTGAGCCTGAAGGAATGCCCTGTGCTGAGAAGAGTAAACGGCCATAACAAAGGCATATCAAAAGATAGAGGTATGGCGGTATTGTCTCAAATATATACCGCTTTCTATAATAGATCGGTATTAACCGTAATTCGGGTATGCCGTACAGCTCGAGACTAGCTATTGAGCTTAATTTTTTGTGTGTCTTAGCTGGCTCACCGTAGCTTGTGTGTCGTTTTGGGCTGATACAAACTGGGCTAGTTCGCTCGATACGGCATCTAAAGTTACAAAGTTACTCTGCTCTAACTGGTAGACACCTTCCTCTAGCAGAGACAATTGCTCCATGAGAACGGTGCAAGCAGGGGAGCCTCGGACACGGGCTAATTTAGCTCCGCTAGCTTGAAAGTGAAACAGTAAAACATTGGAAAAGGGCTAAAGACGGCTAGAAACTATTTAGAAGCACATACAATAGAAGCATAGAACTTTGACGACAGGACAGTAGAACCAACAGAAGCGTGCACAGTTGTTTACTTTGTCGGAAGAAACAGGGAGTTACAAAATAGAAATAACAAAATATCGATCCAGTGATTTCCACACCTCGTGTGGATAGTGCTCGTCCTGTTCAGTGTCGTAGGAGCATGAGCCACAATTCACACTGCGTTTGGTTTGGGGGTCATTTTGTTGGATTATTTCGGAAAGAAAATGATCCAAAATAAGGATTTCTGTTTAACACAATCTTGGGAATAATGCAGTCTGTATTTTATGCACCTCAAAGGCCGAATTGTATCGAACTTTGAGTGAACTGGGTGTCGATTCACGTAAACTCAAAAGGTGGCTTATTTTGATACCTTTGTTGCACGTGACGTCACGTCCGGTTGGAGACGAAACACCAGCTCACATTAACGATCAGTCAAGCAGCACTCAGAAAAACACAAAAAAGTGTCTTTTAGGGTTGTACGGTATACCGATATTAGTATAGTACCGCGATACTAATGAATCCTATTCGGTACTATACCGCCTCTGAAAAGTACCGATCCCCCACACCCCCGCCTCCCCGTCATCATCACGTCATGTCATTGCTGGTTTACGAGCAGAGGAGCATGTTCGGCAGCGCACAATCCCAGAGTACTAACAAGCAGACACAGTGTGTAGACAGAAAAGGGAAAACGGACGCATTTTGGCTTAAAAACTAACAATAAAGGTGAAGTCATAACACTGAAACACCCTCAGGAAGAAGTGCTTTAACACATGGCTAGCTAGCTAGTGGCTAAAATCCATCCGTCGTCGTCAGTGTTTTAGCTACTTCTAAAACACCAATCCTCGCCTCCATGGAGACAAATAAAGTATGTTTCTTACAAGTATCGTTATCACTGCAGGACGAGGAATAGCTAAACATGCTTCACTACACACCGTAGCTCACCGGCGTCACAATGTAAACAAACGCCATGGGTGGATCTACACCTGAAATTTACTGTAATGATACCAAGTAGAGAAGCGCATCCAGTCAATACTACTATGATTACATCAATATGTTTTGGCATCACAACATCTTCTTTCGTTTTTTAAAAATGTATATTATGTTAATAAAGTCAGGAAATACGTGCCTGGTGTCAGGCTTGGACATGGATGGTGTGTGCTCCTTCGACGCAGCGGAATTACAGGACAAGCCAGGCGTGAATTCAGGTACATGTTTTTCATTTATATTCAAAATACAATAAATATGGCAAAACAAAAAGCGCGCTCGATGGCGGATAATAATTTATACTAAAACTTATAACAAAAACAGCACAATGGCATGACTATATTAAAACAAAACAAAACTAGCACTGTGGCATAAATACACAAACTTACACGGCATGGAACTGTGGACGAGGGCGTGAAGGTTGGAACAGCCTGGGTAGGGTGCGTGCGAGTGTGAAGATCCCAGAATGATGAACAGAAAGAAAATTACTTAAATACTGGCTGTGATAATCAGGAACAGGTGTGGGACTGAGGGCAGGGGCGTGACAAGGTGGGAACTAATGCGTTGGCATGGAAACAAACAAAACCAGGAAGTGAAAAACGTGACTGAATGTCCAAAAACTAAACATAGCATGACCAAAACCAAAACATAACTTACAGGCGTGACACCTGGACACTTTGAATATGACCAATGTATGATCCTGTAACTACTTGGTATCAGATTGATACCTAATTTTTTGGCATTGTCCAAAACTAAGGTAAAGCATCCAAACAACAAAATAATAAGTGATTATTATATTTTAAAAGAAGTGTAGATTGGACATGTTAAAAGAGAAACAAGCAGATATTTACAGTACATGAATAAGTAGATTAGTAATTCATTTTCTACCACTGGTCCTTAATAATGTTGACAAAATAATAGAATGGAAAATGACCCATTATGTTACTGCATATGTCAGCAGACAATTTAGGAGGCTTTGTTTGCTTACTTACTACTAAAAGAAAACGTGTCTTGTATGTTCACTATTTTATTTAAGGACACAATTGCAATAAGAAACATATGTTTAATGTACCCTAAGATTTTATGTTAAAATAAAACCAATAATGCATTTCTTTTTTAGGAAAATTACCGAAAAGTATCAAAATACATTTCGGCACAAGTATCGTAAAGTTTTAGCACTTTAGCTTGATGCCAATTTTGGATTTGCCGTAGACAGGTTGCTATTAGCATTTGCGATTTAACATGGCTCCACCTTAAAATTTGGTAATGAAAACAAATGTTACAATCAAACAATTGGTGTGTTATAAGCACAATACTTACAGTTTGCCCTTGGAATTGTCCCAAAGTATTACAACTAGTCCAAGTATCCTTTATCACCACACCTAGAAGTCATGTTTCTGTGTATCTCTGGTTGGGATGTCTGTGGTTGCCTGGCTTCCACACACAGACTTGTCAAAATACCCAAAGAGGAAGATTTCGGACGTGTTCTTCATCCTGACGCCGTGTCATCAGTGTGAATTATTTCCCCACAGTGGACCCGTAAAGGAGTATCATCCTGGAATGAAAAGCGTGGACATACAGTAAGTTATTATGTGACACATCACAAAGACTGATTCTGTTTTTTCCCCCCATGCCTGCTGCTGTATTTCATGCAGGGTGACACAGAATGTGATTGGTAATTGATAACTGGCCATCATGCCGAGCAAAGTTCCCTGACTGCTGCTTACTTATGAAACTTGCTCGCTGCCCCCTGGGACGGATGCAAATTATAGAATGTGGGGGAAAAAAAGGGGAGGATGTGCGACACAAAAAAAACGGAAGCTCATTCGACAAATCTTCTCAGGAATATTACCGCTGGATAAAAAACACAAAGATTTGAGATTTGCGGTTTCTGTTAACGTTTTATTTATTGTTGTAGCAGAGTTGTTCCTCTGTATAGACCATGGGTGTCAAACTCTGGCCTGCCGTGTAATTTAATTTGGCCCTTGAGGCAATATCAATTTAGCATTAGAGCTGGCCCGCCGGTGTTACACAGCGTCGGTGCCGCTGTAACACTGCTAATACTCATACTTGCCAACCCTCCTAATTTTCCCGGTAGACTCTCGAAGTTAAGTGCCGCTCACGAATATCTCCCGGGGCAACCATTCTCCCGAATTTCTACCGATTTCCACCAGGACAACTATATTGGGGGCGTGCATTTAAGGCACTGCCTTTAGCGTTCTCTACAACCTGTCGTCACGTCCGCTTTTCCTCCATACTAACAGCGTGTCACATAATATTTGTGGCTTTTACACACACACACACACACACACACACACACACACACATACACACACGCACAAGTGAATGTAAGGCATACTTGGTCAACAGCCATACAGGTCACACTGAGGGTGGCTGTATAAACAACTTTAGCACTGTTACAAATATGCACCACACTGTGAACCCACACCAAACAAGAATGACAAACACATTTCGGGTGAACATCCGCACCGTAACACAACAGAACAAATACCCAGAAACCCTTACAGCACTAACTCTTCCAGGAAACTTCCAGCAAAATTACCAATAATTAACATTTTATTCATGCATTTTCTCTTGCTACTTCAAGGCTTGAATGTTTGGTTCATTCATTATTGTTATTTCATTTTAAAAATGTATTATTAGCCTGTGGGAAAAAAAAAAGTATATTTACCTCAGAAGATTGCAAATAGAAAAAAAGGCATAACATTTTTATTTAAATTTTATTTGGTATGCCATTGATATTTTTTTAATTATTATTATTATTATTTGAAACTGGATTTTGCATGTCACTAAAGTTATATAAGCCTTGCTTGTTCAATATTTAATGCAAAACTTGTTTGGGTCCCTATTAAAAGGTTAATTTGTTTAACCTTGGCCCGCGGCTTTGTTTCGTTTAAAATTTTTGCCCACTCTGTATTTGAGTTTGACACCCCTGGTATAGACCATATAGAATAATTCATTGTTGCATTTCTTTTCACAGTTTATGAACTTACATTATTATTTTGTTGAAGTATTATTCAATAAATATATTTATAAAGGATTTTTGAATTGTTGCTATTTTTAGAATATCTTAAAAAAATCTCACGTACCCCTTGGCATGCCTTCAAGTACCCCCAGGGGTACGTGTACCCCCATTTGAGAACCACTGTGATAGAACACATTTGGGATGAATTAGAACGGAGATTGAGAACCATGCCTTCTCTACCAACATCAGTGTGAGACTTCACCAATGCCCTTTTGGAAAAATGGTGGAAAATGCCTATAAACACATTCCGCAACCTTGTGGACAGCCTTCCCAGAAAAGTTGAAGCTGTAATAGCTGCAAAAGGCGGACCCACATTATATTAAACCCTATGGGTTAGGAATGGGATGGCACTTCAAGTTCATATGGGAGTCAAACTAAACAAAAATAATGCTAATCCACATTTTTTTTTTTTTTTTTTTCAGAACCGAATCTTTAAGGAGAATCAAAAGCGGAATTGGAAACATCTTACACGTTCCCATCCCTAGACTTCATTAAAACATTACTCAGTAGATCTTTTTGGTTTGTTTGTTTTTTTGTTGTTTTTATTTGACCAAGTACTGAAAACGTTCTCGCCCACATTAAGAAATGTAACCTTGAGAAGCGAGAAGTGAGGATCTTTCCAAAGGGCCGCCTGGTTATTTCTCTTATTTTGAAAGAACGCTGACAAAGCCGACTGAGTTATGCAGGTGAGGGAAGGCACATTCGCGCACGTTAAAGCCTCAAAGCTCCGCGCTGGGTTGAACTGCAAAGACCCTTCACTTTCCTCGCTTTGTGCCATGAATACATTTTGTGTGTGAGAGGGGAACAAAAGTTGAGTAGAGAAGTGCTCTGGCTGTTTTTATGACCACACAAAATAATATTCTCTTTTATTGAAGTAAATAGGGTTTTTGTTTTTGTTACAGCGCCAACGCATTTGTTTTGGGTTTCACTTTGTGCTTTTGTCAGCTTTAATGATTACTGGACATACTCCCAAACTTAATTAAAAAACGTTCATCCTCATTTTTGAGCAGTGGATAAAAAACTGGTTGAATATTTCACACACTAGAGGAGTAGTTAGCAAATAGTGGGAGGGTGAGGATTTAAGTGTTTAAATGAATCTTAATTCACATCTTTAGCCCTGGTCTTAGCCCCCTAGCCCTCAGTTTTGTGTGTCCCAATCCTTTTTTTTAATAATACGTGCCAAGAAGTGTCTAGTCCTCGAACCCAAGTGTGGTCCTGACCGCCCGTCTTGAACAAGATGGCTGAGCTGATAGCACATAAACAGAAGTAATTACCGTATTTTTCTGACTATAAGGCAGACTTAAAAGCCTTTAATTTTCCTTATAACCCAGTGTGCCTAATGTAAGGAATAATTTTGGTTGTGCTTACCGACCTCGAAGCTATTTTATTTGGTACATGGTGAAATGATAAGTGTGACCAGTAGATGGCAGTCATACATAAGAAATACCAGTAGACTGCACTATGAGGGCACTCACACATACGAGATAAGTGTAGACTGCAATATGATGGCAGTCACACATACGAGATATGTGTAGACTGCAATATGATGGCAGTCACACATAAAAGAAATGTGTGACTGCATCATATTGCAGTCTACACATATCTATTATGTAGACTACAATATGATGGGAGTCACTGATGGGCGATACGTGTAGACTGCAATATGATGGCAGTCACACATAAGAGATACGTGTAGACTGCAATATGAAGGCAGTCACACATAAGAGATACTAGTAGACCACAATATGATGGCAGTCACACATAAGAGATTTGTGTGGACTGCAATATGTTGGCAGTTACACATTCTAGATACATGTATACTGCAATATGATGGCAGTCACACATGAAAGATAAGTGTGACTGCATCATATTGCAGTCTACACATATCTATTATGTAGACTACAATATGATGGGAGTCACTGATGGGCGATACGTGTAGACTGCAATATGATGGCAGTCACACATAAGAGATACTAGTAGACTGCAATATGATGGCAGTCACACATAAAATATATGTGTGAATGCATCATATTGCAGTCTACACATATCTTTTATGTAGACTACCATATGATGGGAGTCACTGTTGGGCGATACCTGTAGACTGCAATATGATGGCAGTCACACATAAGAGATACGTGTAGACTGCAATATGACGGCAGTCACACATAAGAGATACTAGTAGACTGCAATATGATGGCAGTCACACATAAGAGATTTGTGTGGACTGCAATATGTTGGCAGTCACACATACTAGATACATGTATACTGCAATATGATGGCAGTCACACATAAAAGATTTGTTTAGACTGCAATATGAAGGCAGTCACACATACGAGATACGTGTAGAGTGCAATAGGATATATGATGTCAGTCCCACATAAGAGACACATGTAGACTGCAATGTGATGGCAGTCACACATAAAACATGTGTTTAGATTGCACTATGATGGCAGTCACACATTCAAGATGCGTGTAGAGTGCACTATGAAGGCAGTCACACATAAGAAATACGTGTAGACTGCAATTGGATGGCAGTTACACATAGATAAGAGGTATAGGTGTGGACAGCAATGTGATGGCAGTCACACATAAGCGATACGTGTAGACTGCAATGTGATGGCAGTGACACATACGAGATACATGTAGACTGCAATATGATGGCAGTCACAAATTAGAGATACGTGTAGACTGCAATATGATGGCAGTCACACATAAAAGATTTGTTTAGACTGCAATATGAAGGCAGTCACACATACGAGATACGTGTAGAGTCCAATATGATATATGATGTCAGTCAAACATAAGAGATACGTGCCGACTGCAATATGATGGCAGTCACACATAAAATATTTGTTTGGACTGCAATATGACAGCAGTCACACATAAAAGATATGTGTAGAGGGCAAAATGATGGCAGTCACACATAAGAGATACGCGTTGACTGCAATATGATGGAAGTCATAAAATAGGATACAGACCACTATGATTTACTACATTTCAGAAATTGTTACACTGTTAATAAACTTCCAGACTTTACATTAGCCATGTTAAGAATTTCGTTTTTATTATCGTTTGTCAAAGGGCGCAAGCTAACAGACAGACAATTTATTACTTTTCAGGAATGATTATGTAACTGAGGATTTATGTATGTCGCCTATATTGTATACAACAACAAAATAACAAACACGGAGGCTCCAGTTTTAAATGAAGACAACTTTATATCCTTTATTTAAAAACCTCCACTCAACTACAAGGTATCACCACTTCTGCTCTTAGCGTCTTCTAAATAAGAGCTCAAGGCATTTACTGTATAACAGCTTATAAAAGGAACTTAACATCACAAAAAGGCAAGCCCATAAAAATAGATTACAATTATAAAGCCAATCTCCTCTCGGAATTTACATTAGCCATGGTTAAAATGTTGTTATTTTTTTTAAATTGTTTGTAATACGAGCTAACTAACACGGCTGTAGCTAGTAAAGTACAATGTCAGACATTGTAGCAAACAGACTTTAATACAATTTAATACTTTTCAGAAATGATTATGAAGTTGATCTACTCCCATAATTTACATTAGCCATGTTTCGAAGGTTGGTTTTATTATCGTTTGTCATACGAGCTAGCTAAAGTGGATGTAATAGTAAACTACAATGTCAGACAGGTAGCAAACAGACTTTACTACAATTTATTACTTTTCAGGAATGGTTATACAGCTAATCTATTTCCATAATTAGCCATGTTAAGAATGTTGTTTCTATTATCGTTTGTCAGACGCGCAAGCTAACACAGCTGTAGCTAGTAAACTACGATGTCAGACAGGTAGCAGACAGACCTTACTACAATTTATTACTTTTCAGGAATGATTATGAAGCTAATCTCCTTCCATGATTTCCATTACCCATGTTTCGATGGTTGGTTTTAGTATTGGTTGTCACATGAGCTAGCTAACGATGATGTAGCTAGTTAACGACAGTATCAGACTGGCAGCAAACAGACTTTAGTACAATTTATTATTTCACAAGGAATGATTATACAACTTATTTACTTCCATATTTTACATTAGCCATGTTTCGAAGGTTGGTTTTATTATTGTTTGTCATGTCAGGAAGCTAATGAGGATATTGCTCGTAAACTACAATGTTAGGCTATCAGCGAGCGAACTGCGCAAAAAATGTACAACATTTCACAAATTATTATCGACTCTCAGAATTTACATTTGCCATGTTTAAAATGTGTTTTAATTTTTATCTGTTGAAAAACGAACGTAACATAATCAACTCAAATGTATTTTTGTCCTGAAATAAATTCATGCCAAATTTAATGTTCAATAATAAATCATTTTGCGCACAATGTGGCATGTTTGAGACGTAAAATGAGGTACCTCTCTGGCACGTGTCCGAAAGGAAATCGAACTTTCTACTACGATGTGGGCATAGGACATGTTGAGGGACATTATTTTCTTATCAGTGACAGAGCAGGAAGGTGCTGGGAATACATTTGCCCTCAAATGTCACATAAAGCGTCCTGTCATTCGTTCGTTGATATTCTACTTATTAAGGCAAAACTGCGCCCCCTAGGGGACACGGGAGCCCGCACACAGCACGTGATCTGAAGTAAAATATTATCAGCTTCTTGATGGTATTAAAGTCAGGGGCGGGTCTGTGGATAGGAGAAGACAGAAATAGACATAAGCATAGAGAAATAAATAAACTGCAACCCCTGGAGGGGGAAACACAGCAGCCATTTGGCAGTGTTGTGTTTCTGTAAACATCTCAATTGAACTTTGTTATTCTTCTGTTTTTCACCGTCTTGTTGATTTCCTTGCAAACTGTCCTGTCCTGTTCCTCCTTTGTGGGCCTGAACGCTGCTGGCAGAGGCCTGCTTGTTAGTTTTGCTTCCTTCTGAACTCCGTCTTCTTCTTTTGGTCTGCCTCTCACTGAATAAGAATATATATATACATATATAATATATAAACACTAGGATGCACAATCGCATGCTTTTTGGGAACCAATTTTGGTGTTTAACTATTATTACATTACTTACACCAGGGGTACCCAATTTACGGCCCGGCAACGTCTAAAATCCGGCCTGCCAGTAGTCCCGAGTATGAAAAAAAAAAGGGTTATTTTTATTTTTTATTTATTCTATTTTTTGTAATTATTGTTTTTTTAATCTGTCCTTTCTAGCCCGTCCATCAATAAATTTCAAACCGCTTGTTACTCTCGGGGTTTCCTAGCCACTCAGGCATATAATATTGTCAAAAAATGTATTTCCCCATCGTTAACTCTAACCGGAAAATTTTGCAGACTACAAATATGTCTTATGTGTGACTGCCATCATATTGCAGTCCACACACACACATATGTATGTATGTGTGTATTTATGTATGTTTGGAAAATATGTATGTATGTATGTATATATGTATGTGTATATATGTACATATGTATGTATATATATATCTATATATCTATATATCTATATATATATATATATATATATATATATATATATATATATATATATATATATATATATATATAGATGTATAGATGTATATATATACATACATATATATAAGTACCCTGCAATTCACATTAGTTCTCGCAGCTTGCTGCGTCCTTCATCGACGCACGAGCCGAGTGATCCACCGCTGAGAGTTCTCAGTTGTTTTGCTTCCTCTGTTTGCCACATCCACGACTTGGGGACAGTGGCAGGTGGGGAGTTTGACTGGGGCGGTACACCTGTCACACGGTAACGCAGGTGTCCTAAGCCGAGCTCAGGGAGGACAGAAACCTGGGCAAAAGCTCGCTTGATCTTGTTTTATATATATATATATATATATATATCTATATATATATATATATATATATATATATATATATAGATATAGATATATATATATATATATCTATATATATATACATCTATATATTTATATATATATAGATATATATATATATAGATATATATATATATATATATATATAGATATATAGATGTATATATATACATACATACATATGATAGGATAGGTCTTTATTGTCATTGCAGAAGTACAACAAAACTTTGTTTTCAGCACAAACCTGTTTAAGATTACACAAACAAACAGTGTACAGGGTTACAGAACAAGAACACTGATGGGTCGCCATAAGGCGCCCCGTAAAAGATGGGAAAAATGTAAACGCCGGGGAAGGATGAGTAAAAATATACAATCCAGACTGGGCTCTACGGGGGCCCAGTCTGGAGTGGTAAAAAACCTCCATAGCAAAGCACATATACATATTACAAGATACATCTCTAGATATATTGCAACAGAGGGAACGTAGTTCAAGGTGGTGGTGGTAGACCGCAGCTCTCAGGCGCTGACCATCCATTCATCACCCCCATGGGATTTGCGTCGAGGGCGTTGGGTTGGGGGGGATGGGGTGTGTATGTGTGGCGTATATTTTTGTGGATGTGTGTGTGTGTGTGTGTGTGTGTGTGTGTGTATACCCAGAAAGAGACAAGCGGTATGAAATGGATGGATATGTTTATATGTGTGTACTTTTTGTATATATGTGGATGGATGTATGTATGTATGTTAATATACAGTATATATGGTTTACTGTACATACATACATATATACATACATACATTCATACATTTTGCAATATTATAATATGTATATAGTTAAAAACTAATATAATTTTATATTTAGAGTATGTGAAAGTTCGACTCCTACATTAAAATTTTGCAATCAATCAGAAATATTAAGCACTTAAAATTCCCCACACAGGAATAAGCAGTAGAAAATGGATGGATGGAATTAGTGTGGATAGTGTTTTACATTTTTCCCATAATGCATTGTGATTAATTTAAATGGCTGTGATTTACAATTGTGAATGGCGTGGAAACATTTTATTTTATTTTTTATAATATCCACACTGTTCAGTGAGCAGGTTGTGTTATGTGTGACCATGTGTGTACCATGTCATACTTCAGAGTACACTTTCTGGTCATAGAGATAGAACAACTGGGCAGCAGTTTTTCTAATCATTTCATTGTTAAATGTTACTTTAAAAAATAAAATGTTATTATGAAACAATTAACATTTATTAACACCCCCATGGTGATTGTGGCCCTAAACAACCACACAGGGCGATGATGCATGATCACACGCATCACCAATGTGCTTTTAGTTTGCACTTGTGTGGAACCACATTGCATCATGATGTTACTTATGCACACAGCATGTTGTGTTGCATGTGTGGTGTTATGATGAGCACATGCTGTGATAGCACGCTGATAAAAAGAGGGAAATAAAAACATGAAATCACACATTATGTCTGTCAATTTTTTGTGTGTGTTTTATTCAAGGATGAAGTCCATGTTTTATTCCACATCAGGCATTTCACACGCTCTCCTCCACTGCAGAGTGCCAGGAAAGTAAATTGGAGTCACTTTTTGCTATGATTATGTTCAAAAACGTCCATTTAAAAAAAAAAATCCCATAGGAAATAATTGTGACAAGTTTCCAGCTGTCATCGCGTGGGTTGCAGTGACCATCGATTCAAGACGCATTGAAGCAGGGTGGATTCTGGTTTATTATTTCAATAAACAAGGTTTCTTGCCAGTCGGTCGCGCCAATTTCTAGCGCGCCCTCTTTTCCTGCTCGTCGCGGCGCGCCTTTCGGTGGCCGGTGGCTGCGTCTTCCGCGGGGGCTCATCTCTGTCCTGGTCGCTCTCGTCGTCTTCGTCGTCTGGTGTTTCCTTTCCTACTTCTGCCACGATTGTTCCTCCTTCTCCCCTTTCATGATGCAGCAGAAGATGCAGAGATTGAGAGCAGGTGTGTCGTTTACGCACCTGCCTCTGATGGCTGCAGTGTCGCTCCAAGCGTGCCCTGCCTCTCCGCTCCGCTGCATGCTCCACCTCTCCGCTCCGCTGCATGCTCCGCCTCCTGGCCGCCATCTCGGGTGGGACCGCTGTCTGTCCTATCCTGCTGTCGGCTCGTTGGCTCTGTCTCTCCACAATAATGAAAATATTCCCTTCCAGAAACCCAAAAATGAACTAAAAATACATTCTTTATTGAATAATTATAGTTTAACATGCATAAAACAACATGGAAAACGTAACTTTATTGAAAACTCTTGTTGATGCAGACAGCTATTTTTTTTTTTTAATTAAAGTGTTTTTCCGGAAGAACTTTGAAGATGTTACGAGGGAGGTGCTGGACATTGAGTCCGAGTGGACCATGTTCCGCACCTCTATTGTCGAGGCGGCTGATTGGAGCTGTGGCCGCAAGGTAGTTGGTGCCTGACGGGGCGGTAATACTAAAACCCGTTGGTGGACACCAGCGATGAGGGATGCCGTCAAGCTGAAAAAGGTGTCCTATCGGGTTCTTTTGGCTCATAGGACTCCGGAGGCAGTGGACAGGTATCGACAGGCCAAGCGGTGTGGAGCTTCAGCGGTCGTGGAGGTAAAAACTCCGACATGGGAGGAGTTAGGGGAAGCCATGGAAAACGACTTCCGGACGACTTCGAAGCGATTCTGGACCACCATCCTCCGCCTCAGTAAGGGGAAGCAGTGCATTATCAACACCGTGTATGGTGCGGATGGTGTTTTAATGACCTCAACTGTGGATGTTGTGGATAGGTGGAAGGAATACTTCTAAGACCTCCACAATCCCACCAACACGTCTTCCTATGAGGAAGCAGTGCCTGGGGAATCTGTGGTGAGCTCGCCTATTTCTGGGGCTGAGGTTGCTGAGGTAGTTAAAAAGCTCCTGGGTGGCAAGGCACCAGGGGTGGATGAAATCTGCCCGGAGTTCCTTAAGGCTCTAGGATGCTGTGGGGCTGTCTTGGTTGACAAGACTCTGCAGCATCGCGTGGACATCGGGAGCGGTACCTCTGGATTGGCAGACCGGGGTGGTGGTTTCTCTCTTTAAGAAGGGGGACCGGAAAGTGTTTTCCAATTATCGTGGGATCACACTCCTCAGCCTTCCCGGTAATGTTTATTTAGGTGTACTGGAGAGGAGGCTACGCCAAATAGTTGAACGTTGGATTCAGGAGGAACAGTGTGGTTTTCGTCCTGGTCGTGGAACTGTGGACCAGCTCTATACTCTCGGCAGGGTTCTTGAGGGTACATTGGAGTTTGCCCAACCAGTCTACATGTGCTTTGTGGACTTGGAGAAGGCATTCGACCGTGTTCCTGGGGAAGTCATGTTGGGAGTGCTCAGAGAGTATGGGGTACCGGACTGTCTTATTGTGGCGGTCTGCTCCCTGTATGATCAATGCCAGAGCTTGGTCCGCATTGCCAGCAGTAAGTTGAACACATTTCCAGTGAAGGTTGGACTCCGCCAAGGTTGTCCTTTGTCACCGATTCTGTTCATAACGTTTATGGACAGAATCTCTAGGCACAGTCAAGGCATTGAGGGGTTCCGGTTTGGTTGGCGCGGGATTAGGTCTCTGCTTTTTGCAGATGATGGGGTCCTGATGGCTTCATCTGGCCGGGATCTTCAGCTCTCACTGGATTCGTTCGCAGCCGAGTGCGAAGCGACCGGAATGAGAATCAGCGCCTCCAAGTCCGAGTCCATGGTTCTCGCCCGGAAAAGGGTGGAATGCCATCTCCGGGTCGGGGAGGAGACCCTGCCCCAAGTGGAGGAGTTCAAGTACCTAGGAGTCTTGTTCACGAGTGCGGCGTGGGGTCTTGAGTAATGCGGACGTAGTACCGATCCATTGTGGTGAAGAAGGAGCTGAGCCGGAAGGCAAAGCTCTCAATTTACCGGTCGATCTACGTTCCCATCCTCACCTATGGTCATGAGCTTTGGGTCATGACCGAAAGGATAAGATCACGGGTACAAGCGGCCAAAATGAATTTCCTCCGCCGTGTGGCGGGGCTCTCCCTTAGAGATAGGGTGAGAAACTCTGCCATCCGGGAGGAACTCAAAATAAAGCCGCTGCTCCTCCACATCGAGAGGAGCCAGATGAGGTGGTTCGGGCATCTGGTCAGGATGCCACCCTAACGCCTCCCTAGGGAAGTGTTCAGTGCACGTTCAACCGGTAGGAGGCCACGGGGAAGACCCAGGACACGTTGGGAAGACTATGACCCCCGGCTGGCCTGGGAACGCCTCGGGATCCCCCGGGAAGTGCTAGACGAAGTGGCTGGGGAGAGAGAAGTCTGGGCTTCCCTGCTTAGGCTGCTGCCCCCGCAACCCGACCTCGGATAAGCGGAAGAAGATGGATGGATGGATGGATGGATGGATGGATAGTGTTTTTCACCTTCTTTATCAACCTTTCTTTGGTTCCATGTTGGATAATATTGCAGTTGTACAAAAATAAAGAAAAAAAAGCACAGAGAAGATACAACAGAATGATACACGTGCCAACAGACTACAGCACACCAAATAGTGTGTGCAAACTATATAATTACGTGTAGTATCGTAAATTCAAGACTATAAGCCGCTACTTTATCCTTTGCTTGGAACCCTGCATCTAATAAAACGCTGTGGATAATATCTAGAGCTTTCTTTGCTGAGGGCCATAATGGAAATAGAGTATTTAAAAAGATAAAAACAAGCAAGTAAATACAGTGAAACGGAGTGTTATTGTTTGTGCTATGGCGCCATCCTTTGGACGAGTTTGCTCAATGCAGGTGCTGCATTGCCCTTCTGTTTAGACAAGAGCTTTCAACCAGAAGTATGAGTCCCGTTCCGTCTTCTAGCCGTCCATAGTGTTTCTACTCATATGGTTTGTGTATGTATATATATATGTATATATATGTATATATATATATATATATATATATATATATATATATATATATATATATGTTCATCCATCCATTTTCTACCTATTAAATAAATAAATAAATAAATGGGTTGTACTTGTATAGCGCTTTTCTACCTTCAAGGTAATCAAAGCGCTTTGACACTACTTCCACATTTACCCATTCACACACACATTCACACACTGATGGAGGGATCTGCCATGCAAGGCGCCAACCAGCACCCATCAGGAGCAAGGGTGAAGTGTCTTGCTCAGGACACAAGGGACGTGACGAGGTTGGTTCTAGGTGGGATTTGAACCAGTGACCCTCGGGTTGCGCACGGCCACTCTTCCACTGCGCCACCCCTTTGGGGTCACGGGGGGCGCTGGTGCCTATCTCAGCTACAATCGGGCGGAAGGCCAACACAGATAGACAGACAACATTCACATTCACATTCACATTCACACACTAGGGCCGATTTAGTGTTGCCAATCAACCTATCCCCAGGTGCATGTTTTTGGAAGTGGGAGGAAGCCGGAATACCCGGAGGGAACCCACGCATTCACAGGGAGAACATGCAAACTCCACACAGAAAGATCCCAAGCCCGGGATTAAACCCAGGACTACTCAGGACCTTCGTATTGTGAGGCAGACGCACTAACCCCTCTCTGCCACTAGGGAAGTGTTCATATATATATATGGGCAGCACGGTGGGAGAGAGGGGTTAGTGCGTCTGCCTCACAATACGAAGGTCCTGCAGTCCTGGGTTCAAATCCAGGCTCGGGATCTTTCTGTGTGGAGTTTGCATGTTATCCCCGTGACTGCGTGGGTTCCCTCCGGGTACTCCGGCTTCCTCCCACTTCCAAAGACATGCACCTGGGGATAGGTTGATTGGCAACACTAAATTGGCCCTAGTGTGTGAATGTGAGTGTGAATGTTGTCTGTGTATCTGTGTTGGCCCTGCGATGAGGTGGCGACTTGTCCAGGGTGTACCCCGCCTTCCGACCGATTGTAGCTGAGATAGGCGCCAGCGCCCCCCGCGACCCCGAAAGGGAATAAGCGGTAGAAAATGGATGGATGGATATATATATATATATATATATATATATATATATATGTGTGTTTTTAGTGACAAAGTATTTAAGGATTAATAATTTGCATTAACATTTCAGTTGTTTTATTACATTACATCTTTTTGGCTATTTTATCTTACATTTTTAATGTTTTTTTACAGACAATAAGTGAGTCAACAAAACTTGAGTTGCGGGCTGCCATTTTTTTAGGGCACCTCTACCCTGTATAGTGCATGTTTAGACAATATGATTTGCCTGAACAGTTAGGAGACACTGAGAGTAAGTAACAAGCGGTAAGAAAATGGATCAGAAAGGGCAAATTAAAAAAAAAAAAGAATAATACATAATAAAAAAAAACACAAATTTGCTTGGGGACCCTTAATCTCGGGAAAAGATTCAGCATAGTTGCCATTGCTAAGCTAATAAAAAGAACTGAGCTATAATGCTGCTCTGAGCACGTTCTGGTTGATGTCACACAACACTTGGCAACAGGCACCAGCTTAATAAAAAAAACACACACTCACTCCGCTCTCATGAAACGTCTCTCAATTGCATTCAACATTTTTAAAGTACCACTTGAAATACTTTCTCCTAGTAATTAACTATATTTATCAAAGATTAATTATGTTAGTAATGAAATTATTATTTTTTTTAAGTCACAAGTACTATTACTAATTACATTTAAAAGTAAGTTTTCGAACACTGGTTGTAATACACAAAATAATAATTTGGGTGAAATCTTTCATAAAACACAGAATTATATGAACATCGGGGCGTACAAAAACCTAAATACCGGATCATGTCTTTTTTTCCTGTATCACCCATATCGCATGTCTGTAGTGCACTAAAATCACATTTTTTCGCGAAAATGTGCACGTTTTATGTACTGAAGATGCACTGGCTGCATATATGTCTTCAAAGCAGCAGGGTTCTGCATGCAAGCTTCACATTGCGTGCCTCTGCACATGGAGGTGCGTGCGTGTGTGGGGACATGTGACACCTCAGACAGCACACGCAGGTGTCTGTTATTTGCACTCAGCAGTGTTTTGTAACTTCTGTTGATTTTATGTCCTTTGGAAATGCAGTCAGACCGTGCACACGTCTTTTCACCTATGCATCATCATTGTGTGCATCGGAGCCACAATCTCCAAGGCCTTCACATTATGTTCAATTATTGTTTTCATTCTTTGCCGGGCTATTATTTGGTTTTCAGTATCAAGTCCTGGGAAAACGTTGACAACGTGACATCCCTGATCTTCTGTAGCGTTGTAAAGATGCTCATAACTTCTGAAAGAGTAGTCTAAACAAGTCTTAATTTTTTTTTTTGGGTGATTGTTGCTGCCCTAAATGGCTGAATTAGCTGCAGCTTTTTTTATAAAGATGCGGAAATAGTTGCAATGTTTTTGCAATGTTATGCGTGTGACGGCGTGGCGGGGTTAGGAGAGTGGCCGTGCCAGCAACCTGAAGGGTCCTAGTTCAATATCCAGCTTCTACCAAGCTCGACACGTCCGTTGTGTCCTTGAGCAAGACACTTCACCCTTGCTCCTGATGGATCGTGGTTAAGGCCTTGCATGGCAGCATTCAGTGTGTGAATGGGTGAATGTGGAACTAGTTTCAAAGCGCTTTGAGTACCTTGAAGGTAGAAAAGCGCCATACCAATACAACCCATTTACCATGTGTTAGCAATGTTTCAACATTTCTTTGACCTCAAAACGCACCGAATTTCAGCAAGAATTGGAATTTATACCGTGGAATTATTGAGTCTGTTTAGCTGATTGGAGAGCTAGCTACCGCAGCTAGTGGGTCCATGGCGATGACTTCTGTTTTGTTTGATCAGCCGTTTTACTGCCGTGTTACAGACAGCATTTGGAAACAATTAAGCTATGTAAAAAAACATTTGCACGATATTTCGGTGTAAATAGCTAATTTCACAAAGTACATATCCGTGGCTTGAATATGGAAACAATGTTTTTTTTCTTTAAATTAGTGTGTGCGTCTTATATATTGGTGCGCTCTATAGTCCTGAAAATGCGTTATTAGTTGGCGTGTTGTGGGTGACTTACATGTGTACAATTGCTAAGAAGTGTAGAAGTGGTGCATACCAACCTAGTTAAATGAGGATCTTGAGTGTACATTCTGCACATTCATTCTCCAACATGTGTATTTTTACTAAGTTTTGAAACATAATCGGTGCCACTTTTTCTACTTTTAAATACACCAAAGGTGCATATTAAGAGATGCCGGAACGATCCGGACACAAGAACATGCATGTTGCTGGAATTTGTCTTTATACTGGAGTTGTGTCTGCCAGCTAAGTTATTCATCAGGTCAACGATTGAAATGCTGGACATGTGCTAGCACTGATTCAACATTTCCTTGACCTCAAAAAGCACCGGATTTCGGAAAAAAAAAAAGGAAAACAATACTGTATTGATGGTTTACTTTTTTTACACCTATTTCAGACACAATTAAAAGTAAGGAAGGATACTGAGTTCTGTCTCTTTATAGGCACCAACTGATCTGGTTCACGGATAATTAAAGGGGGCAAAATATCAATACCTTTGTTGCACGTGAAGTGAATTAATGAACTCATATTATGTTTTGCATATGGTGAATGTTCATATTCATCTTGGAGAAATCACACTACCAAGTTTAAGTAAACAGTGGTATTTCAGTTTGAGCACATAATAAGATAAGGCCCCTGAGTTTTATTTATTTATATTTGCAGGTGGATTGGATCACTTCTCGTACAAAAGAGGCCCTAATTGGGACTTTGAAATGCAGAAGTGATAGACCTGTCCTTGAGAAGAGACTACATTTCTAGCTAACTTGAAGGTAGAAAAGCGCGATACAAGTATAACCCATTTACCATTTACTCTACGCCAAAATGTAAGTTATGACTAAAAGCAGTTGTTTTCCAGACACTTACACAGGAACATCTCCTTTTATGGTCAGGATGTGTTGTCCTGACTTAGCAAACAGAAAGGAGGAAGATAAAAACTAATTATTTGGCTTCTCCAAGTTAGGAGTGCCCTAATTTTTTTAACTTGACCACCTACAGGAACTGCAGTCCTGTATAATGATGCTCGGTTGTAATAACGCAGCTTTTAGTTCAGTAAAGCGTCTCCAACATCTCTTTTGATCCAGTCGCACTATCGTGTCATCTTTCTGTCCGGGCGAGGATGACAAGACCAGAAATACACTTCACACGTGACTTCAAGTCCGGTTGCAGATTAAAGATGGCTGACGTCAGGACCGGCTTTATCGACGGGGGCACCATCCTTTGGAGGGGGCGCCAAATTGAACAGTGTAAAAAAAAAATAATGATAATAATAAAAAAAAACGTAAATAATAATGTTTGTAAAATGCGCATTCTGAACACTCCTTCGGAACGATTAAAGAAAATAAGAGAAACATTTTTTTTTACCACTGTGTTACATGGCCTTTCCTTTTAACAACACTCAGTAAATGTTTGGGAACTGAGGAGACCAATTGTGGAAGCTTTTCAGGTGGAATTATTTCCCATTCTTGCTTGATGTACAGCTTAAGTTGTTCAACAGTTCGAGGTCCCCGTTGTTGTATTTTAGGGTTCATATTGTGCCACACATTTTTAGTGGGAGACAGGTCTGGACTACAGGCAGGCCAGTCTAGTACCCGCACTCTTTTACTATGAAGCCACACTGTTGTAACACGTGGCTTGGCATTGTCTTGCTGAAATAAGCAGGGGCGTTCATGATAACGTTGCTTGGATGGCAACATATGTTGCTCCAAAACCCCTATGTACCTTTCAGCATGCTGGCTTTTGAACTTTCCGCCTTGAACAGTCCGGATGGTTCTTTTCCTCTTTGGTCCGGAAGACCCGACTGTGAAGCCCAGGATGGCGGCGAGGAGGCGGGGATGGAGAGCGAGCGGCGAGGCGGGGGTGCCGGGAGCGACGCGCACCTGGATACAATTAATGGATCTTCTCGCACTGTTAAAACGGACGGCAGCCGTGAATGTCGAGGAAAGAGGTGGAGAAACGAGGAAGAAACGAGAGGGAGAGATGAGAGAACAAACAACAGCGCATGCAACGAGGAAGAGAGCAAGAGCAAGAGGCAGACAGAAACGACGTGGATGACTGAAAAGCTACACGGGGGAGCGAGCATTAAGAGCTCGGATGGCTGAAAAGTAACCCGCAAAAGACTTGTCTTATTTGGATGAATAAAGAAGTCTACACCTGCGAGCAAATGTCTGTGCTTGGTGGTCTATGGAACCCACAAGACGGCACGAGTTTGTCACACCGACATCTGCAGTTTCCAAAAACAAGTTAAAATGTGGACTCGCCAGACCACAGAACACTTTTCTACTTTGCATCAGTCCATCTTAGATTAACTCGGGCCCAGCGAAGCAGGCAGCGTTTCTGGATGTTGTTGATAAATGGCTTTCACTTTGAATAGTAGAGTTTGACAGTGGTTTTCCGAAGTGTCCCTTATCCCATGTGGTGATATCATTTACACACTGATGTTGCTTGTTGATGCAGTACCGCCTGAGGAATCGAAGGTCTGTAATATCACCGCTTTTGTGCAGTGATTTCTCCAGATTCTCTGAACCTTCTGATGATACTACAGAACCGTAGATGATGAAATCCCTAAATTTGTTGCAATAGCTGGTTGGGAAATGTTGTTCTTAAACTGTTGGACAATTTGCTCACATATTTGTTGACAAAGTGGTGACCCTCGTCCCCTCCTTGTTTGTGAATGACTGAGCATTTCATGGAAGCTGCTTTTATACCCAATCAGGCACCCACCTGTTCCCAATTAGCCTGTTCACTCTGGGGTGTTCCAAATAAGTGTTTGATGAGCATTCCTCGACTTTCTCAGTCTTTTTGCCACTTGTGTCAGCTTTTTTGAAACATCTTGCAGGCATCAAATTCCAAATAAGTTTGTATTTACAAAAAATAACAACTTTTTCCAGTTTGAACATTCAATAGCTTGTCTTTGCAGTCTATTTAATTGAATATAAGTTGAAAAGGATTTGCAAACCATTGTATTCGTTTTTTTTCTGTTTTTTTTTTCCATTTACGCAACGTGAAAACTTTACTGGTTTTGGGGTTTGTACAATCTATAGTTCAAGACTTAGGGTCATTTATACACAACACTGCACATCATAATGGCGGATACAGTTTTGATGTTAAAGGTCTAAAATAATAATGTAGAATGCCCGGGGGGTCGGATTGAAAATCTTTATCGGCCGCATATGCCCCACGGGCCCTGTTTTACTCAGGTCTGACCTGAAAGGACTGACTATATGGACATGTCAGACTTGAGAAAGACAAAATATTTCAATAGTTTTCCACTCGCTTGCATCATTTTCATCAAATAGAGTAAATAATGATTTACATATAATAAACAATCATCTATGAGCAATTCCCACTCTCCAATTAACTGAACATCCATGTCAGCAAAACCCACGCGAGCAAGGGGAGGACACGTCAAGAGCCCACTTTGCTGCGACGCAGCTGCGCCACAACCACATGTACCATCATGCTGCTTTTTAAATGACGGAACTCTTCTCATATTTTTAACCATTCCTCCGAAATGCAATGTAGACCCTGGCTGTGAGGCAGAATATCTTGTGATAATCACGCCGACCCTCCTCGTCGGAGCCTAATTAGTTTTCTTCAACAAAGGCTTGCATATTACAAAAAGGAAGGGAGAGAAAGCCGCGTCGAGGCTGTAATTAAAGGAAGTTGAAATTCCGCCCGCTTAATTACCACTTGAAATATGCTGCCTTATTCGTTATATGTAGAAATTCTATAGGGGGAGGTAAACAGCAGTAAACTAATCAAGCATTCTATCTTTTTCAAAAACTGTTGTTTTCATTGGGGCCGAGGGTAAAAACCTATATATTGTATTTAAATACAATTATTATTTGTTGTAAGTTAATTGTATCCATTTATTTTTTTACTTAAATAGTAGTAAAAAAAAATGTTTTGCAAAAGTGTGTTTATAGGCAAACATTCCTATTTCTTAAGGGTGTGAATGTTTGGGCACTAAATGATTCGATCCGATTCAGTTTCCTGGATTTCTAGATTTGAACTGATTCTTGGAATGTATTGGTGGAGAGGCGGAGGCGACAAGCCGACAGCGGGCTCGGACAAACGGTGGTCCTGCCCAACATGCCGGCCAGGAGGCGGAGCATGCAGCGGAGCAGAGAGGCGGGGCACGCCTGGAGCGACACTGTAGCCATCCGAGTAAGGTGTGTAGTTCACACACCTGCTCTCAATCCCTACATCTTCTGCTGCAGCATACAAAGGGAGAGTGAGGAGCAATTGTGGCAGAAGTAGAAAGAGAGAGACAAACAACCAGACGGAAGACCAGACGAGCGAACAGACGAACGAGAACCCTAAAGAGCCACGGAGCGACAAAGACCAGCAAAGGAAGACGGGCGACTGAAAAGGAGACCGGCGCGAGTAGAGAAGGAGGCACTGAAATAGTGACCGACTGACTGCAAGCGACTTTCTGTTTGCAAAAATAAAGAGTCAAACCTGTGCAAAGCGATGTCCTCCGTTGATGATCCATGCAACCCACACAATGGCGGCAGGAAGCCGTTTACAGTATTATTTGGTGTAATTATGACACTTATTTATTATTTGTGTCATAATTACGTTTTGTGCTGTGACGTTTTGTGGCATGAAGTTTCTTGTTATGACGTTTCGTGCTACGACATATTGTGCTGCTACGTTTCCTGCTACGCCATATTGTACTACTACGTTTCGTGCTATGATGTACTGTGCTATATTTTGTGCTACGACGTTTCGTGCTCTTACGTGTTGTGCTATGACGTTTTGTGCTGTGACATTTTGTGGCATGAAGTTTGTTGTTAAGACGTTTCGTGCTACGACATATTGTGCTACTATGTTTCGTGCTACTATGGTTCGTGCTACGATGTACTGGTCTATATTTTGTGCTACGACATTTCATGCTGTTACGTCTTGTGCCATGGCGTTTTGTGCTGTGACGTTTTGTGGCATGAACTTTCTTGCTACGACGTTTCGTGCTACGACATATTGTGTTACTACGTTTTGTTCTACTACGTTTCGTGTTACGATGTACTGTGCTATATTTTGTGCTACGACGTTTCATGCTATTACGTGTTGTGCCATGGTGTATTGTGTTGTGACGTTTTGTGGCATGAAGTTTCTTATTACGACGTTTCATGTTATGACGTTTCATGTTACGACGTTTCGTGCTACGACGTTTCGTGCTA
Organism: Nerophis ophidion; assembly: GCF_033978795.1. Classification (NCBI taxonomy): domain Eukaryota; kingdom Metazoa; phylum Chordata; class Actinopteri; order Syngnathiformes; family Syngnathidae; genus Nerophis; species Nerophis ophidion. The sequence goes on from NC_084617.1 coordinate 26,893,915, forward strand.
CGACGTTTCGTGCTACAACGTATTGTGCTACTACTTTTCGTGCTACTATGGTTCGTGCTACGGCAGGGGTCACCAACGCGGTGCCTGCGGGCACAAAGTCGCCCGTAAGGACCAGGTCAGTCACCCCCTGGCCTGTTCTAAAAATAGCTCAAATAGCAGCACATACCAGTGAGCTCCCTCTATTTTTTAAATTGTATTTATTTACTAGTAAGCTGGTCTTACTTTGCTCGACATTTTTAATTAAAAGAGAGACGAAACTCAAATACAATGTGAAAATCCAAGAAAATATTTTAAAGACTTGATCTTCACTCGTTTAATTAAATTCATTTATTTTTTTACTTTGCTTCTTATAACTTTCAGAAAAAAATTTTTGGAAAGATGTTACAGACTAGAAACGCACCTTTTGGTTGCATGAAGATAGCCTTTAAAAGTCCATCCATCCATCCATCCATCCATTTTCTACTTCTTATTCCCTTTCGGGGTCGCGGGGGGCGCTGGCGCCTATCTCAGCTACAATCGGCCGGAAGGCAGTGTACACCCTGGACAAGTCGCCACCTCATCGCAGGGTCAACACAGATAGACAGACAACATTCACACTTACATTCACACACTAGGGCCAATTTAGTGTTGCCAATTAACCAAAGTATTTTATATATATATATATATATATATATATATATATATATATATATATATATATATATATATATATATATATATATACTGTATATATATATAAATATATATATACATTTAAATCCGTACAAAAAGCTATAAAATAGAATGTGAACTGTCAAAAATTAAATGGCTATACGATTATTGTCACAGCAAGTTTCTTCAATCACCGGCTGTGTCCTGACTGTAAGAGTGTACATAAAAAAGTCTCTCTCATAACCTATCTTGACTTGAATTTGTGTTCCATATTTAGTTCCTGTCCACCGCCCTTATTTTGTCTACTTTCGTTCCGTATTCTTTGCAGTTGCTTTACTCCACACACCTTTTTTCAATGAACAACCGAGTCTATTTACGTTAAGCCGTGGCTTTCTGTTTTTGAAATGTTAGTGTTTTGTTTTCTCGCTTCTTCTGAGAGCTGAACTGTTTTGCATGCTCTTCAAACATTCTGTTAGTTTACTTTGAAGCCTGTTTTCGTTCTTTACAGCCTTCCTTATCTTCGGTGCATTCCTTGCTGCACTTGTTTTGTGTTTTTGTCGCGGATTAAACACCTTTTGACTCGCTGGCTGTCTCCCGCTGCCTCCCAGGATTGTGACACCGAGTTAATTCAGTGTCATAAAACTCACAGTCTCATAGTTACATAGAAATGTTTTGCCATATATTTGTATTCCTACAAAACATGTTTCAAAAAAATATCAAGTGAGGAGTCAAAACGTATAAAAATCAGGGCTTTGTGGGATTCCAAATTCTTTGTCGCAGTCCACTCCTGGCCCTAAGACCTATTAAATAATGACATTGTCAATCTTTAACAACAAATTTGAATGTCAATGGAGAATATTTTGACTGGTAAAACATTGCATTACCAGTGGTACGCCAAAGAATCACTTGATTAAAGTACAGTGTTTCATTTTCCTATATTCTAACATATTTTTGAGGTTAAACTGTATGTAATGTTACTAGGACAAAAACAATATTAAATGTAAGAAGATGTTAAAGAAGTTTTGAAAAATAAATTATTCTGATTGTATAGTATAATAAGACTTTTAACGTTTCAAAACAAGGATAACCCAGCATAAAGGCCATAATAGCTCCTCCAATGCCAACACTTGAATGAGTGATGGAGAACAAAATAAAAAAACCTTAAAGTGCTCTCAAAGTCCATTATCTTCTTGCCAGGGCTGCCATCCATCGATGATAACATCTGCTAAATGTCATGTTTAGCTGGGAGTGCAGCCTCCATTTGGCATCTGATCTCACCACTCTTTGAAGGCCTATTGGACGTTTGGGCAACTATTTGTATTGTATTGCTAAATAGACTCACATGAACCCTCAATTTTGTCCATTGTGTAAAGAAGCCTTATGCAATAATGTGACCAGAAATGGTACAGCAATCGCAGTGACTGAGGTTGCCAGATACGGAGCCAAATTCACCACGATGGACTGGGCTACTCCAAGGAACTTCAAACTTCCACTGCCTCGAACTAGGGGTTGAGGTGCTGGGACCATAAAAGCTGAATAGATAAGCGTTTTGTTAATAACAAATCTCTAACCAACTAATTTTACACATGAATGAGGCTATTTTCTGGAAGATGTATGTTTAGCCTGCGTACAACATCACAACAAATGGAAATTATATGGTTATTGTCAGTACTATCAGAAAACATAGACTAAAAAAAAACTACAACCAACTTGTTTAAATGAATAAACAATGACGTAGTAAATAACTATTAAATAAATAAACAAAAATTAATTAAAGTTCGTGTGAAAAAATAAAAAATTGTGTTTTGTTTAGCAATATTTGGTGTTACGATGTTTCTTGTTAAGGCGCTTTGGTTACGACATTTCATGCTACAACATTTTGTGCGACAATGTTTCTTGCTACAAAGTTTTGTGGTACATAGTTTTGTGCTGTGCTACGTTTTTTGCTATGACCAATTCTGCTACCACATGTCATGCTACGACGTCCTGTGCTTCATTTTGTCTTATGACGTGTTGTGCTACAACATTTTGTGCTGTGACGTTTTGTGCTGTGACGTTTTGTGCTACGACGTTTTGTGCTACGACGTATTGTGCTACATTTCTTGTTAAAGCGTTTTGTGTTATGACCTTTCGTGCTACTATGTTTCGTGCTACGATGTGCTGTGCTATACACTGTGCTACAACGTTTCGTGCTATTACGTGTTGTCCTATGAAGTTTTGTGCTGTGACGTTCTGTGGCATGAAGTTTCTTGTTACGACGTTTCGTGCTACGGCGTTTCGTGCTACGGCGTTTCGTGCTACGATGTACTCTGCTATATTTTGTGCTATGAAGTTTTGTGCTATTACGTGTTGTGCCATGACGTTTAGTGCTGTGACGTTTTGTGGCAGGAAGTTTCTTATTACGATGTTTCGTGCTACGACATATTGTGCTACTAGGTTTGTGTTAAGATGTACTGTGCTATATTTTGTGCTACGACTTTTCGTGCTATTACGTGTTGTGTTATGACGTTTTGTGCTGTGACGTTTTGTGGCATGAAATTTCTTGTTACGACGTTTCGTGCTACGACATATTGTGCTACTACGTTTCGTGTTACGATATACTGTGCTATAATTTGTGCTATGACGTTTCGTGCTCTGACGTGTTGTGCTATGATTTTTTGTGCTGTGACGTTTTATTGCATGAAGTTTCTTGTTAAGACGTTTCGTGCTACGACATATTGTGTTACTACATTTTGTTCTACTACGTTTTGTGTTACGATGTACTGTGCAATATTTTGTGCTACGAAGTTTCATGCTATTACGTGTTGTGCCATGGCGTTTTGTGCTGTGATGTTTTGTGGCATGAAGTTTCTTGTTAGGATGTTTCATGCTACGGCGTTTCGTGCTACGACGTTTCGTGCTACGACGTATTGTGCGACTACTTTTCATGCTACTATGGTTCGTGCTATGGCAGGGGTCACCAACGCGGTGCCTGCGGGCACAAAGTCGCCTGTAAGGAACAAATCAGTCACCTCCTGGCCTGTTCTAAAAATAGCTCTAATAGCAGCACTTACCAGCGAGCTCCCTCTATTTTTTAAATTGTATGTATTTACTATCAAGCTGGTCTCACTTTGCTCGACATTTTTAATTATAAGAGAGACGAAACTCAAATACAATGTGAAAATCCAAGAAAATATTTTAAAGACTTATCTTCACTTGTTTAAATAAATGTATTTATTTTTTTACTTTGCTTCATTTAACTTTCAGAAAAACAATTTTAGAGAAAAAATACAACCTTAAAAATGATTTTAGGATTTTTAAACACATATACCTTTTTACCTTTTAAATTCTTTTATCTTCTTTCCTGAAAATTTAAATCAGTGTTCAAGTATTTTTGTTTTTTATTGTAAAGAATAATAATTACATTTTAATTTAATTCTTAATTTTAGCTTCTGTTTTTTCGCAGAAGAATATTTGTGAAATATTTTTTCAAAATTATTATGATTAAAATTCAAAAAAATTATTCTGGCAAATCTAGAAAATCTGTAGAATCAAATTGAAATCTTATTTCAAAGTCTTTTGAATTTATTTTAAAATTTGTGTTCTGGAAAATCTAGAAGAAATAATAATTTGTCTTTGTTAGAAATATAGCTTTGTCCAATTTGCTGTATATTTTAACAAAGTGCAGATTGGATTAAAACATGTCATCAAAATTCTAAAATTAATCATAATCAGGAAAAATTACTAATGATGTTCCATAAATCATTTTTAAAATGTTTTCAAAAAGATTCAAATCAGCTACTTTTTCTATTCATTTTTTTTGGTTGAATGTTGAATTTTAAAGTGTCAAAATTGAAGGTGAACTACCTTTAATTTTTCATTTTTTTTGTGTTTTCTCCTCTTTTAAACCGTTCAATTAAGTGTTTTTTCATCATTTATTCTCTACAAAAACCCTTCCGCAAAAGGAAAAAAAATGTATGAAGGAATGACAGACAGAAATACCCTCTTTTTTTTCATATATAGATTTATTTATTTATTACAGGTAAATTAAGCAAATTGGCTATTTCTAGCAATGTATTTAGGTGTCTATCAAACTGGTAGCCCTTCACATTAATCAGTACCCAAGAAGTGGCTCTTGGTTTCAAAAAGGTTGGTGACCCCTGTGCTACGGTGTACGGTGCTATATTTTGTGCTACAACGGTTTGTGCTATTATTTGTTGTGCTATAAAGTTTTGTGCTGTGACGTTTTGTGGCATGACGTTTCTTGTTATGACGTTTCGTGTTACGACATATTGTGCCACTATGATTCGTGCTACTACATTTCGTGCTATGATGTACTGTGCTATATTTTGTGCTACGACGTGTTGTGCTATTACGTGTTGTGCTAGGACATTTTGGGCTGTGACGTTTTGTGGCATGACGTTTCTTGTTACGAAGTTTTGTGCTACCACATTTTGTGCTACGACCTTTCGTGCTACGACCGTTCCATTTTTTACCAAGGTATGCTAATAGGCTACAACAATGAGGAATCATTTTATCATGTGATTTGGCTGTCTCCATAGGTTTCAGATTTCCGCTCTAATGTTGGAACCCATTTCCTCAGCGTATCAGCATAGTGAGAACAAAATAGGCACTGACACTGCCCATATCCACCTAGGTTTTATGTTGAAAATATATTTTGCCTTGTCAGTTGGAATACACATCGGCATACAGGCTAATGGGCATATGTTTCCCCCGTTAGCCTGTATGTCCATGTGTTTTTGACCCGGCTAGCATGTTAAGCCTTACACTTGGAGCTGAGCACCACCACATGAATCATTTGTTGCAGGAGCATATTCGTTTTGACAGACAATATCATAGACTGTATTGGACAATATAGTTTACATACCAAATGTCCATTTCCATTTATAACAAAAGGTATATGCCTGACTTACTAAATATATATACATATATATATACATATAGATATATACATTTGAAGCGCTTTTTTTTTACACTTCAACGCTGTTTTGGTCATTTAGGCTCCTCCGTGCACGAGCTCAGTTCATCAACTTTGTGTGTGCTATTTTGTAAACAATGACTCTCAAACTGTGGTATGTGTACCACTAGTGGTATGGTACTTGGGTTCCATCTAGTGGCACCCCAGAGAATCACCTAAGTAAGTATTCAAACACAGTGTTACTGTTCAAACTGTGTTATAGTGTCCTAGATATAAAATATACTTGTCAAATAAACTCTCTGCCTTGTTTATAATGAACATTTAGGCCTAGTGTGCTACTGTGTTTTAACGTTGGTCATTATGGTGGTGCTTAAGAGACATTTTTTTTCCTGATGTAGTACATGATAAAAACAAAAATAAAGGTTTAAAAAACACCACTTTAGTAGAGCATGCCCTTATTTGTTAATATAGGCTATTTTTGATGTATTTTTTCCAACTTACACTGAAACCTAGTGTGCATCACATTTGTGTATGCAAGTAGAATCCTCCACATGCTCTACATTCAAAGATCAGCACGTTGCATGTTTCTGGCTCTCAAATCCGCTCCTGTCTGCCATTTGGGGCGGGCGGGGGAGGGAAAAAAAACCTAAATCAACATTCAACAGGGACAACCTTTTTAGGGGATTAATCTGATAAAAGCATTTGGGTGTCAGCAGTGGCCTGAACCTTTCAGGCCGTCAGGATTCCGCATGAACGATATGAAATGTTGCTCAGCTGACATCTTGTCCAATTTGCCGCGTGTGATTAAAATTTCTCCCCTCGCTTGACCTCCTCAATAAACTAACGTGAGCCCTCAAGCCATTATTGTCACCGACAATTGTGTGGCGCTTTCAGGATAAAATGTAATTAGTATTTAAGTACATTATTTTGTTCTCAGACTTATTTATGTTACTGCAGTTTATAGTAACATGTATGTAACATCCATGCAACGTTTTCTTTATAGACTCCAACAATTTTATTATTAATAAGAACATTAGTACCACATAAACACAAAAGTTTCCTCTGCTACATTACATTCACCTAAGTAACTTTTTGGTTCAGTTGTATTTAATGCAACATACTTTTTACATTTACTTGAGTATTTTCGTACCAAAAAAACATTACTATCATTTTCGACTTTTATTTTTCAAGTTATAGATCAGTAGTGTCCAAGCGAGGGCCTGCGAGACATTTAAAATGTGCACCACATTTTCATATTAATTTGAAGTGCCTGACAGTCTGATTTTTGTTGATTGAAATGTGAGTAAATCAGGCCAATGACCATGTTTTGTACTTCAAAACCAGATTAGCGCAGCATTTACTTGTATGCCACAATCAAAACAACCTTCCCTAATCATGGTGCAAAATAAAAATAAAAATGCAACCAACGCAAAAAGTCGACACATGGTCGCACACAACACAACCTGCTCATTGAACTTTGTGGATATTATAATAATAAACTGTCCAAACACCACCCAAAAAATTTAAATCCATTGCAGTGTATGATGGAAAATAATGCAAAACACTTTTCCACACATTTTAGCTGTTTGATATGTCTGAGTGATTACAAAACTTTAAGAAAAGTGGAGGAGAATGTGTGCGCTTGACACAGGCGCCAAGTTAACTTTCAGTTTTGATACAACCTGGGTGGACAAAAGCATGAGGGACGGGCGACCACTTTAGAGATTGCGCCAACCTTTAGATACTTTAGCTCGGCTCTCTTTCACAGCCTTTATTTTGATCATTAGTTTTGTAGAATAAATGGTTAAACGTCAATTATAGTCACCCCTCTTCATTTTAGACAGCTTTTGAAAGAAAATATATGGGTGGACTCTCCCCTCCTAAAGGTGGCGGGGGTGGGGGTCCAAACTCTAACCAGTTGCTCAGTACTTGAGGATAATTTTTACAGAATATTTACTCACTCAAGTCATCATTTTGGAGGACCACTTTTTACTTTTATTTGCCTCATATTTAGGGCTTCAACGATTACTCGATTAATTCTATTTTTTTTTTTTTTTTTCAAATCTTAGATTTATATTCTGTTGCTTTGATTAATCGTTTGAGTGTAACTAATAAAAATGTTTAAAATACAGACCGTATAGAGTGCCAGGAACTTTTAATACTGTAAATTTGTATTTGAACTAATTTCCCTAAAAATACGCATCGAGGCTATAAAATGGATTTGTGGGGGGAGGTGTAGCCAGCATTGCCTGTTGGAGCAAAAGTCACCGCCACTGTCCATGGTGCTGAGGAAGTGCACCATCGGGTAGGGGAGGGGCATGTGCTGACGGCGAGACACAGCTGGCAGGTGATTAGATTTCACAGGTAGTACGTGTTAGTCTAATCATCTAAAGTCTTTAACAGTGAGCGGCCGGGTGCAGTAGGAGGATTGGAGCAACTGAAAATTCTGAAGGAACATAGCTATTGGAGAGCTTTAAAATACATTAAACCTGTTGTTAACTTTGCGCAACTCGCTTTCAGTGTGTGGATCCGTGAAACCGCAAGTACGCGACACTTAAAGGATTGTATCAGATTAATCAGACAATCTATAGCAGTGGTTCTTAACCTGAGTTCGATCGAACCTTAGGGGTTCGGTTAGTCGGCCTCAGGGGTTCGGCGGAGGTCAAAACAGACCCGACTCATCATGTTAATGCAAACTTCTCCCTATCGGCGTATTACGGATACGGCAACAGCTGACTGATTTGCAGGTGTGTCATTTTTTGTGAGTTTATGCACTGTGTTGGTTTTGTTGTTTGAACAAGGTGATATTCATGCACGCTTCGTTTTGTGCACCAGTAAAAAAAACATGGTAACACTTTAGTATGGGGAACATAATCACCATTATTTAGTTGCTTATTAAAATGCAAATTAGTAACATATTGTCTCTTAACTAGTCATTATTAAGTACTTATTAATGCCTTATTTGGCATGGCCTTACTATAACCCTAACCCTAACCAAATAACTCTGAAAAGTCTTTATTACTTAGAATATGTTTCCCTAGTGTCCAAATAATTCTACATTTGACATGATCTAGGGTCTAGATCATGGTTTTCTTATTTTTTGTTAGTTTTTGGACCTTTTTAGTTCCTGTTTGCGATACCTTGTTTTGTTTGGTTACCATGCTGACTTATGATTTTTCTGTCATGGGGAGGGGGATTCGCAGCTTACTGCGAGGTTTGTTCTCCCGGGATGCAAACGGACTATTCCGGAAAATGCCTGCAGGTAGGAACATATTTATTAACTCGATAAATCTTGGCAGGGCATGAGGTACACAAACATAGACTATGGCGGGGAACAAACAAAAAACTATGGCATGAAACAAACAAACATAAACTATGGCTTCGAACAAACAAAAAACTGTGGCAAGAAATAAACACGGCATGAATCGAGCAACCCGAAATGTGGTATCGCATGAAAACAAGTAATGACGCCAGGCCGACTGACTGGCAAAGACAGGCTTAAATAAGGGTCTTGATTAGAAACAGGTGCACGGTCAGAACACCAGAGGCAGGTGAAAATCATAAGTTAGCATGGTAACCAAACAAAACAAGGGAGCGCAAACAGGAACTAAAAGAGTCCAAAAACTAACAAAAAAATAACAAAAACATGATCCAGACCACAGATCATGACAAAATTAAGTCTTTGTCGCTTAGGATATGTTCCCTAGTCTAAAATGTTACCAAAAACCTATAACGTTGTCTTGAATTTGAAAAAGAAAAACATTTTATTTTTAACTGCATATGAACCTGGTGAGGTTCGGTACCTCCAACAAGGTTAAGAACCACTAATCTATAGATAAGTCAATTATTTAAAATGTCAATAGCTAAAACCTTAGTCATATTACTTTAAAGAAACTGTACTTTAGTAGTTTTTTTTTTAGCAATTCTACCCACCCCTACAAAAAGGGGGGGTCCTTATAATGAGGAGTTTTTCACTGAATAAATATTTATTCTTCCTCAAGTATTTATTTGGATGAGTACTTTTTTCTTATACTTCCAACGATTAGTCGATTGCTTTGATTAGGGGGAAAAAGATTAGATTGATATTCTGTTGCTTCAAGTTTATTCAGTGTAACTATCCCTCCATCCAGCCAACCATTTTCTACTGTTTGTCCCTCACTGTGTCGCGGGAGATGCTGGAGCCTATACCAGCTGCACTCGGGCGGAAGTCCTGGACAAGTCGCCACCTCATTGCAGGGCCACACAGACAGACAACATTCACACACTAGGGCCCATTTAATGTTGCCAATCAACCTATCCCCAGGTGCATGTCTTTGAAGGTGGGAGGAAGCCGGAGTACCCGGAGGGAACCCACGCAGTCACAGGGAGAACATGCAAAATTGAGTGTCAAAAAAATGTGTTGCTTCAAAAACCGAGACTCACTTTCAGAAAATTAGGACTGAAGGAATCGATCGTGATTCAGAAGCAGCCAATGAGGCGTCAAGTTTGAAGTCACGTGACATGAGTCTCGCAAAAAAGGATAAAAAGGGCAGTTGACTGGGCTTCCTGGGCATAAAACAACATCATTAACGCTGGATGTTTTCAAACTATAGAAATGATTCCAATGTGTAATTTTTTTTACAATGAATTTTTATACACAATATTTTTTTACACTGACTTGTTCTACAGTGAATTATTTTACACTGATTTTTTTTTTACACTTATAAGCCTCAAAACCTAAATGTTTTTGTATTATAGTCAAATTTAATTTGAAAAAAAATAAATCAAATTTTAAAGTTTGTTAAACATTTATTTCCTCCATTACTGAGAATTTGCAGTAATCAGAGACATTCTCATTTGCTTTTCTGCCAACTAATACTCTATCATTGCACTGAATTGTGGGCAAGAGTGCTGCCGGACGTCTCAGAGCGGCCTTTTTTATTTTAATTTTAATGTTTTTTATCAGAATTATCTGTGTTTTTATGAGCATGAGAAAAACCGTCTGTAATTGAAGGTAGCTGTTTGGCACCCAGGAGCTGCTTTGATGAAGTGTCTGGCAGTCTTACTGGGAGGGTTATTGTTTTCTCAGGTGCTGAAGTGAAGTCTTTCATGCTGTGTCAATTTTAAGAGCATTCAATGAGAGGCACCGCTGAGACTCATAATGGAATGAATAGCTTCAATCTTTTTTGAGCATGTTTGGACTGTATTAAAGAGCACAGCGAAGTTAACAGGGACTACCAAAAACTGCCACAAGCTTAAACTGGAACTTTTGTCGTTGCCCCGTTGCCTCGGTCATGTTTTGACGGTTAGTTTTGAAATATTATCCTGAGTTAATTGTCTATTTCTGTTTCAGCACGCTCTAGTTTTCTCAGTTGCCACGGGTGCCGATTTCATGCACGTGCCTCTCATCAGTGGTCAGGACGCTTACCTGCTCCTGATCACTAATCAAAGAGCCACGTATACCTGCTACACGCTGCACTCAGCCTGGTAGTACTGTTTGTGACACGTAACATTTGTTTTTTCCAATCTAGTTTTCGTATTTCCCTTTCCATGCTCATGATTGTTTTCATTGCCATGCTAAGCTAAAGCTAGCCCTGAGCATCTCGTATGTTTGACTTTCGTCTTTTGCCAACTGAGAATAACCCGACTTTTTACCTGCACGCTGCTTCCTGGGGTCCTTCTGCATCTTGGGGAATTTTTTAGCAATATTATTCGAAGCGCTAACGCAGAAAATCTATGTTTAGCAATGCCACCGTCATCTCAGAGAACTAACTAGCTTATGCTGCTGTATTGACATATTAAGCTGCTGCATCGCCTCTGAGTTGGTGAGAGTTAATACCAGATGATAAATAACGCCTCTCACCTGGATAGTAGAACGTTGTGGATATAAACCGGGAAGTTGGTGAATTTTGTCATTCAATTGAAACCCAAAAAACGCTCAATTGTGGCCACCTTTTTTTTTAACCCATTGTGAGGATTTTGATTAATTCTTGATCCAAACGGGAATATATAAATATCCCACCATTGAGAGCAGACGTTGTCCAGTAAGTGATTGTTTTATGTTCATAATTTGTATATCTTGTTTAGAACTTAGCAATAATGCTACGTGATGTTTAGGGTTTCACTAAAGCTCCATCTGTTGAGCACACAGCTTCTTAAACTTGTATATCATCCTCCTTATATTCAGGTTAAAAAATAAAAGTTTCTGGATAATCATTCGTCCGATGGTAGTCTTTGTTGTTTCCCTTGAAGTCTGCCATTATTAGTAGTGCTTTTGTTGTTGAATTACTTTGAGATTAGTTATTCAAATGTTAAGTACAATACAAATAAAATGTATTATTATTATAATTATTTTTGAGGAAATAGCAAAGGTTGGGATGCGTCTGTGCAATTAACATGCGGCTGCATGCTTAAAATGAACCAAATGCATAAATATTAAGAATATGACATATTCTTACAGTACGGCATGTATGTAAAACCTTGATGGAGGCTTTTGGCTGTTTTGAGCGGATTCCAGTAGCTGCATTTTTAGCTGACTTTTGATAACGTTGATTTACAATTTAGAATGCAATAAAAATAAGAAACACAAATGTGTTATTTTCTCACAAAAGTATTGCGAATGGTGTGTAGTTCCCCTTTAAAAACGTTAGGTATCATAATATATGCATCCCATGGTTAATGTTGTAAGTTTATACGTATAATAATATTTGAAATGATAATTTGTTAACAGACTCATGTTATATCACCACGGGGGTGATGTATTTCCCTTCCTGTTTGTGAGGCTGTTAAGCTGTCCATCACTGTCGTACGCAGACACATTTTAAAAATGTTATTACAGTCATCGTTTTCCTGTCCAATGCCATCACTACCTGCATGGATCCATTTTTATTTTTACAAATCCAGAACCTTTCTGCCCACCAACAATCAGACTCGGTGTATCAATGTATGGGTGGACCATGACAAAAATGAGTCCCTGGATTCTTTGGTCCACAATGGCCCAATACAATCCCAGTCCTTACCATATCCATTATGTTACAACAGAAACCTAACAGCCGAAAGCAATTATTGTGTGTGTTGTGAAGCACAACACAACAGTTTAGTATACATGTATACATGTAGGGGTTGCCCACATATGCGGTCCTCTCCAAGGTTTATCATACTCATCATTGTCACCGACGTCCCACTGGGTGTGAGTTTTCCTTGCCCTTATGTGTGCTCTACCGAGGATGTCGTTGTGGTTTGTGTTGTGGTTTGTACAGCCCTTTGAGACACTAGTGATTCAGGGCTATATAAATAATCATTGATTGATTGATTGATAATTAGATCATTATGTAATGTATGCTGTGACTTTGGGATTCAGCCACGGATCTGGCAGCTGTTCCAAACCAAAAATGTCAAATACCTGCTTATTTCAGTATCATCAGTATCCTGACTAAGTTGAGGATACAAAATCAGATGTTTCGCTCTCATCTTATCTCAACTGACACAGATTGTTGTACTGTACATACAATTAACTGAGCAAATTAATATGCATGCATTGAGGTTTTTTCTCTTTTCCCCCCGTTTTATATATATATATATATATATATATATATATATATATATATATATATATATATATATATACATATATATATATATATATATATATATATATGTATATATGTATATATAAACATATATAAACACATGCAGTATACATGTATTTCTGTATGTACGTCTGTGTCGATTGAGTGTTTTTTTCTCTGGGTTTTTTCCCCTCTTTGACTCCCCTCCCATCCTTGCTCTTCTGGCTTCCCCCTCAGCTTCCTGCGAATCGTTAAAGTGGTTCTCAACTGTACAATCCAGCCTGCACAAGTATTTATTACGAGCTGTCACATATTGGGTCCATCAATAATTACTCACCGTAAAACCATTTGGGTCCTAATTACGAGTGGGGTTCACCTCTGGGGCGATGTATCAAGAAGTGTACATATGTATGTGTGTATATATATATATGTTTCACACATGCAGATCAAGGTGTCGTCTGCCACACGCACGCACACACACACACACACACACACACAGACACACACACATTTTCTTTCTCCGTTTAATGAGGTGACACTGCAAAAGGAAAAAAAGACATTCTAATTGACACGTCTGGCAAATAAAACCCTATCAATTAGTTGTGACACCAAACCCAATTATAACAGCAGGGGAGACATTATTTTAAAACAAATAATAAAAGATGGCCTGCAATGAAGTGGCAACTTGTTTAGGGTGTACTCTGCCTTCCGCCAGATTGTAGATGAGATAGACACCGGCGCACCCCGCGACCCCAAAGGGACTAAGCGGTAGAAAATGGATGGATGGAAGGAATAAAAGATGGCAGCATAAGATGTACATTTCCATACATTTAGAATGTATTTCAGCTAGAACTGCATCACCAGTTGATAAAAAAAGATTTGTTGGTGGCATTAAACCCACACCCCTTTATCTCCAGCCCTCTGTCCTTTCTCTAAGTATCGGACTCTTTTATTCCACGTTTTTATTGCACTCTCTTTCTCCCTTGTCACTCGTTTTGCTTTCCTTTTCTATCGCCTGTTTAGAGCCAGGAATGCACAGCAAAAATCTCGTGGGATTGCTTGTACAGGTTAGAGGGCACTACCTCTCCAAAGTGTTGTAAGCATTATAGCCCCACTCTTCCGGCTAAAAACTGATATTCAGACCAATATCGGATATCAATATATGATTGGGACACCACTGTTTGTAGTGTAGTGATTCTTGTTTTTTTTTGTAATTATGCTCCAAAACTACAAACCCCGTTTCCATATGAGTTGGGAAATTGCGTTAGATGTAAATATAAACGGAATACAATGATTTACAAATCCTTTCCAACCCATATTCAGTTGAATGCACTACAAAGACAAGATATTTGATGTTTAAACTCAAAAACTTTATTTTTTTTTGGTAAATAGTAATTAACTTAGAATTTCATGGCTGCAACACGTGCCAAAGTAGTTGGGAAAGGGCATGTTCACCACTGTGTTACATCACCTTTTCTTTTAACAATACTCAATAAACGTTTGGGAGCTGAAGAAACTAATTGTTGCAGCTTTGAAAGTGGGATTCTTTCCCATTCTTGTTTTATGTAGAGCTTTAGTCGTTAAACAGTCCTGGGTCTCCGCTGTCGTATTTTACGCATCATTATGCGCCACACATTTTCGATGGGAAACAGGTCTGGAATGCAGGCGGGCCAGGAAAGTAACCGCACTCTTTTACTATGAAACCACGCTGTTGTAACACGTGGCTTGGCCTTGTGTTGCTGAAATAAGCAGGGGCGTTCATGACAATGTTGCTTGGATGGCAACATATGTTGCTCCAAAACCTGTATGGACCATTCAGCATTAATGGTGCCTTCACAGATGTGTAAGTTACCCATGCCTTGGGCACTAATACACCCCCATACCATCACAGATGCTGGCATTTGAACTTTGCGCCTATAGCAATCCGGATGGTTATTTTCCTCTTTGTTCCGGAAGATACCACTTCCACAGTTTCCAAATATAATTTGAATTGTGGACTCGTCAGACCACAGAACCCTTTTCCTCTTTACATCAGTCCATCTTAGATGAGCTCCGGCCCAACGAAACCGGCGGTGTTCCTTGGTGTTGTTGATAAATGGGTTTTGCTTTTAATAGCAGTGTTTTAACTTGCACTTACAGATGTAGAAACCAACTGTAGTTACAGACAGTGGTTTTACGAAGTGTTCCTGAGCCCATGTGGTGATATCCTTTACACACTGATGTCCGTTTTTGATGCAGTGCCGCCTGAGGGATCAACGGTTCCTAATTTCATCGCTTACGTGCAGTGATTTCTCCTGATTCTCTGAACCTTTTGATGATTTTACGGACCGTAGATGGTAAAATCCCTAAATTCCTTGCAATAGCTCGTTGATAAATGTTGTTCTAAAATTGTTCGACAATTTGCTTACAAATTGGTGACCCCTCGCCCCATCCTTGTTTGTGAATTACTTAGTATTTCATGGAAGCTGCTTTTATACCTAATCATGGCACCCACCTGTTCCCAATTAGCCTTCACACCTGTGGGATGTTCCAAATAAGTGTTTGATGAGAATTTCTCAACTTTATCAGTATTTATTACCACCTTTCCCAACTTCTTTGTCACGTGTTGCTGGCATCAAATTCTAAAGTTAATGATTATTTGCAAAAAAAAAAAAAATGTTTATCATTTTGAACATCAAATATGTTGTCTTTGTAGCATCCATCCATCCATTTCTACCGCTTATTCCCTTTTGGGGCATATTCAACTGAATATGGGTTGAAAATGATTTGCAAAAATATTTTGTTTATATCTACATCAAACAATTTTCCAACTCGTATGGAAACGGGGTTTGTAAAACATAAACAAGCAAATGCCTTTTTTTTCGCATTGTAAAAACATTTTTGTCACGTTTTTTACCCAGCAGGCATAAGACATTGATACAACGTTGATTAACATACATGTTTTGTTTTTTTAAACTTGACGGTGAAAAATCATTGCAAAATAGTTGCGTTTGTGAATGAAAACAACACTGACGTCCATCTTTGGATCCATGTTGTTCGTTGGAATTCGACCAAATTTCAATGGTCCAATCAACGTCAGAACCCATCATTGATTAAACCTTGTCAAAAAAAATGTTTCAACATAGTATCCGTGTTGTAAAATATCGGTTGGTAAATGACCAAATTTCAATGGTCAAATCTTTCATGATCCGTGACCTTGATCATGTTTTGTTTAGTCATGTTCTGTAAGTTTTTGGCTCTCTCGGTTACTGTCAGGATTCTCACTGACAGTTTGGTTATGTTTTGTTTTTTCTCTGTGTTTGTTTTATTATCTGTCTGGGCTCTTAATTTGATTTCTTTTCCTGCACGTCTCCTTGAGCGCTTGTGTCCCTCACCTATACCTGATTGGCAGTCTGGCACACCTGGTGCCAATTGCCAGTCAGGCTCCTATTTACACCTGCCTCTCCCTCCAGTCAGGGCTGGAGTATTACGAGCTGTCTACTGTGGACTGTTCCTGTATGCTGAACTATTTCGACTATTTGCGGTTTCCAGTTCTTCCTGTTTCCTTATAGTGCTAATAATTTTTAGGGCGCAACAAAAACCCAAAACAACACACTATAAACTATATCGCCGTCTTACGTCTATTATTGAGGTCATACATATAGATGAGACCCAGAAATATGATACTAAACAAGATATAACAACTAAATGGGAGGTATCATAAGAAGCTAATTTTTAAATCCATCCATCCATCGTCTTCCGCTTATCAGAGGTCGGGTCGCAGGGGCAGCAGCCTAAGCAGGGAAGCCAAGACTTCCCTCTCTCCAGCCACTTTGTCCCGCTCCTGCCGGGGATGCAGAAGCATTCCCAGGCCAGCCGGGAGACATAATCTTCCCAATGTGTCCTGGGGGCTTGCCCGTGGCCTCCTACTGGTCGAATATACGCCCTCCCTAGGGAGGTGTTTGGGTGGTATCCTGACCAGATGCCCGAACCACCTCATCTGACACCTCATCCTCTCTATGTGGAGGAGCAGCGGCTTTACTTTGAGCTCCTTCCTCACCCTATCGCTAAGGGAGAGCCCTGCCACCCGGCGGAGGAAACAAATTTTGACCGTTTGTACTTGTGATCTTGTCTCTTCGGTCATGAGCATAGGTGAGGATAAGAACATTAATCGGCCGGTAAATTGAGAGCTTTGACTTCCTGCTCCGCTCCTTCTTCACCACAAAGGATCAATACAGCGTCCACATTACTGAAGACGCCTGTCGATCCGCCTGTCGATCTCACGATCCACTCTTCCCCCACTCGTGAACAAGACTCCAAGGTACTTGAATTCTTCCACTTGGGGCAGGGTCTCCTGCCCAACCCGGAGATGGCACTCCACCCTTTTCCGGGCGAGAACCATGGACTCGGACTTGGGGGTACTGATTCCTATCCCAGTTGCTTCACACCTGGCAGGGAACGGATTCAGAGCTGGAGATCCTGGCCAGATAAAGCCCTCAAGACCACATAATCTGCAAAAAGCAGAAACCTAATCATGCAGCCACCAAACCAAATATCATCAACGTCCTGACTGCGCCAAGACATTCTGTCCCTAACAGTTATGAACAGAATCGGTGACAAAGGACAGCCTTGGCGGAGTCCAACCCTCACTGGAAATGCGTCCTACTTACTGTCGGCAATGCGTACCAAGGTCTGACATTGATCGTACAGGGAGCGATCTGCCAAAATCAGACAGTTTGATACTTTATACTCTCTGAGTACTCCCCAACTGATCTTCCGAGGGACACGGTCGAATGCCTTCTCCAAGTCCACAAAGCACATGTAGACTGGTTGGGCAAACTCCCATGCACCCTCAAGGACCCTGCCGAGAGTGTGGAGTTAGTCAATCAATCAATCAATCAATGTTTATTTATATAGCCCCAAATCACAAATGTCTCAAAGGACTGCACAAATCATTACGACTACAACATCCTCGGAAGAACCCACAAAAGGGCAAGGAAAACTCACACCCAGTGGGCAGAGAGAATTCACATCCAGTGGGACGCCAGTGACAATGCTGAATATGAGAAACCTTGGAGAGGACCTCAGATGTGGGCAACCCCCCCTCTCTAGGGGACCGAAAGCAATGGATGTCGAGCGGGTCTAACATGATACTGTGAAAGTTCAATCCATAGTGGCTCCAACACAGCCGCGAGAGTTCGGTTCAAGCGGATCCAAGACAGCAGCGAGAGTCCCGTCCACAGGAAACCATCTCAAGCGGATCAGCAGCATAGAGATGTCCCCAACAGATACAGGCGAGCGGTCCATCCTGGGTCCCGACGAGCGGTCCATCCTGGGTCTCGACTCTGGACAGCCAGTACTTCATCCATGGTCATCGGACCGGAACCCCTCCACAAGGGAGGGGGGGACATAGGAGAAAGAAAAGAAGCGGCAGATCAACTGGTCTAAAAAGGAGGTCTATTTAAAGGCTAGAGTATACAGATGAGTTTTAAGGTGAGACTTAAATGCTTCTACTGAGGTAGCATCTCAAACTGTTACCGGGAGGGCATTCCAGAGTACTGGAGCCCGAACGGAAAACGCTCTATAGCCCACAGACTTTTTTTGGGCTCTAGGAATCACTAATAAGCCGGAGTCTTTTGAACGCAGATTTCTTGCCGGGACATACGGTACAATACAATCGGCAAGATAGGCTGGAGCTAGACCGTGTAGTATTTTATACATAAGTAGTAAAACCTTAAAGTCACATCTTAAGTGCACAGGAAGCCAGTGCAGGTGAGCCAGTACAGGCGTAATGTGATCAAACTTTCTTGTTCTTGTCAAAAGTCTAGCAGCCGCATTTTGTACCAACTGTAATCTTTTAATGCTAGACATGGGGAGACCCGAAAATAATACGTTACAGTAATCGAGACGTGACGTAACAAACGCATGGATAATGATCTCGGCGTCCTTAGTGGACAAAATGGAGCGAATTTTAGCGATATTACGGAGATGAAAGAAGGCCGTTTTAGTAACGCTTTTAATGTGTGACTCAAAGGAGAGAGTTGGGTCGAAGATAATAGCCAGATTTTTTACAGAGTCACCTTGTTTTATTATTTGGTTGTCAAATGTTAAAGTTGTATTATTAAATAGAGGTCGGTGTCTAGCAGGACCGATAATCAGCATTTCCGTTTTTTTGGCATTAAGTTGCAAAAAGTTAGCGGACATCCATTGTTTAATTTCATTAAGACACGCTTCCAACTGACTACAGTCCGGCGTGTTGGTCAGCTTTAGGGGCATGTAGAGTTGGGTGTCATCAGCATAACAGTGAAAGCTAATACCGTATTTGCGTATGACGTCACCCAGCGGCAGCATGTAGAAGCTGAAGAGTACAGGGCCAAGGACCGAACCCTGGGGAACTCCACACGTTACCTTAACGTAGTCCGAGGTCACACTGTTATGGGAGACGCACTGCATCCTATCAGTAAGATAAGAGTTAAACCATGACAGGGCTGAGTCTGACATACCAATTCGTGTTTTGATACGCTCTAATAAAATATTATGATCGACGGTATCGAAAGCAGCGCTAAGATCGAGGAGCAGCAACATAGATGACGCATCAGAGTCCATCGTTAGCAATAGATCATTAGTCAATTTTGCGAGGGCTGTCTCCGTCGAGTGATTTGCCCTGAAACCGGATTGAAAGGTTTCACATAGATTGTTAAACGCTAAGTGTTCATTTAGCTGCTCTGCAAACATTTTTTCGAGGATTTTCGAAATAAAGGGAAGGTGAGACACCGGTCGGTAGTTTACCATGAGGTCAGGATCGAGGTTAGGTCTTTTAAGGAGAGGATGAATAACCGCTTTTTTGAATGCAAGGGGAACAGTGCCCGAGGAAAGTGATAAGTTTATAATATTTAGCACTGATGGACCTAATAATACAAAAAGCTCCTTGATAAGTTTCCCAGGAAGTGGGTCAAGTAAACATGTTGTTTGTTTTATTCTATTTACACGTTGTAACAATCCTTCTAATGTTATTTCATCAAAACGAGAGAAACTATTTTGGATATTTGCAGTATCCGCCGTATATACAATCGTATCTGTGTTACTATAACCCAGTTGTAGCTGGGACGCATTGTCTTTAATCTCCTTTCTAATAAGTTAAATTTTCTTATTAAAGAACTTCATAAAGTCATCTGCCGAATGGGTGGAGCTAGTGGAAGGAGTCCCTCGTTGGGTTAGCAATGCTACTGTACTAAACAAAAATTTTGGATCGTTTTTATTAATGCGGATGAGATTTGAGTAATAATTAGTTTTAGCTAAGGTAAGTATGCGTTTATAAGTTATTAAACTATCACTCCATGCTTGATGGTGCACCTCAAGTTTAGTCGTGCGCCATGTGCGTTCCAGCTTTCTACATAATAATTTCTGAGCTCTAGTTTCTTCAGTAAACCATGGCGTACGCCTTTTTGGAGCCTTTTTTAACTTCAGCGGTGCTATACTATCAATGGTTTCGCGCAGGGCGTTGTTAAAGTTGTTAGTGAGGTTGTCAATAGACCCCACATACTTTGGGAACGGTGCCATTACTGAGGGCAGTAGGTCCGCAAGAGTCGTCGTTGTGGCAGCATTAATGTTGCGGCTGCTATAGCAGTTATTATTATTATTAGTTTGACGAACATGCGTCTGAACTTCGAATTTTATAAGGTAATGATCGGACAATACTTTAGTATACGGGAGTATCGTAACTTTGGAAACGGTGATACCTCTGACAAGCACTAGGTCTATCGTATTACCGCTGCGATGCGTCGGTTCATTTATTATTTGTGTAAGACCACAGCTATCAATTATAGTCTGGAGCGCCACGCACGGTGGGTCCAATGGGGTATTCATATGGATATTAAAGTCCCCCATTATAATTATATTATCGGCGTGCGTCACTAGATCAGCAACAAACTCTGAGAATTCATTAATAAAGTCCGAATAGGGCCCTGGGGGGCGGTAGATAACGGCCAAGCACAGAGGCAGAGGTGTGGCAGACTTCATAGAAAGCACCTCAAACGATTTATATTTATTATTTAAGTTAGGACTAAAGTTAAAGTTTTCGTTGTATATTAGTGCGACACCACCTCCCCTTTTGAGGTGACGGGCAATACGCGCATTCGTATAGTTAGGAGGGGATGCCTCATTTATCGCAAAAAAGTCGTCTGGTTTAAGCCAGGTTTCGCTAAGACCGATGACGTTATGGTTGTTGTCTCTAATGACCTCATTGACTAATAACGTTTTGGGAGACAAAGATCTGATGTTTAAAAAGCCCATATTATAGGTAGTGGGCTGTTTTAAGGAGTTGTTGATAAAATTATCCGTAGTAGCAATATTAATAATGTTGCGTTTATTATGCGCAGTGTACTTAAAATAATTACGACCATATCTATGAATTGATATGACGGGAATTTTCAGATTGTCTACTTGGCGCTGCGATAAACTGAACGCATCATAATTTGCCACCTCAGTAGAACGCATGTCTAACTCTGACGTAGTCATAGACACAGTAGAAAAAACATTTTGTGAGTTGTGTATTATTCTACGAAAATTGATATGTGTACAGGGATCGTCCAGCCTGGCGCTGGCTAGTTCTAGCTTAACTGACTCCATACCCAGGCTAGCAGGCTCTGTAATTGCCTGTGACCGGGCTTGCTCTAGTGCAGTTAGTCAAATGTGGCTCAATGCGAAGTCTATGTTCCGAGACAAGAGGATAGCGCCTTCCTGGTTAGGGTGAAGGCCGTCTCTCCTCAGCAAGCCAGGTTTGCCCCAGAAAGAGGGCCAATTATCAATAAACGTAAATCCCTGTTGTCTGCAGAAGCTATCCAGCCACTTGTTAAGAGAGACTAATCTGCTATATCTCTCATCATTGCCTCTCCCAGGCAGGGGGCCAGAGACAATTACTCGATGCCTGGACATCTTTCTGGCGAGATTACAAGCCCTGGCTATGTTTCTCTTTGTAATCTCTGATTGTCTCATCCTAACGTCATTGGAGCCAACGTGTATTACTATATTCGCATAACTAGTGGTGCGGTTAGCCTGCCGTACGTGTTTACTAGACCTGTTGCGAGTTAGCTCCCTAAGATTAGCTTCAATATCAGGTGCTCTGCCCCCGGGAATACACTTAATTGTGGCTGGTTTGCTAAGCTTTATGTTTCGGGTGATGGAGTCCCCTATGACTAAAGTGTGGTGCCCGGTAGACTGGGGTGTAGGACTAGCTAAATGGCTAAATCTATTATGCGTCTCAACCGGTACACCGTAGCTTGTAGGCCGGTTAGGGCTGCTACAAGCTGGGCTAGTTAGCTCGCTACAGCTAACGCTAGCAGATGTGTCCGCAACATCTAAAGTTACGAAATTACACTGCTCTAACTGGCGGACACGGCTCTCTAGCAAAGCCAACCTATCCATGAGTAAAGTGCACGAAGCGCAGGAAGCCATACTCACAGAAACTTTCCGTCGCCGAGTGGGGTGCCAGCTGTCTTCGGGAAGTGGTGGTCACGGTGGCGGGGGAGAAGCTTCCTTCAGACCGGCGCTGCCTTTCTCCGCTAGCCTCGTTAGCTTAGCAGCTAGCTAGCTGAGGGCAAAGTGGTGAGACAGAGATCGGGTGATTTGCAAGTTAAATTGAACTATTAAATATGTTCGAGAAGTTGTAAATAAAGCTGCAAAACAGTTAAAATCACACAGATAGAACGATACTTAGCTTTTTTGCAACAAGAGCAGTCAGCGAGCAGTCATTCACGTTCACAGTTCCACGACCAGGATGAAAACCACACGGTTCCTCCTGAATCCGAGATTCAACTATCCGGCGTAGCCTCCTCTCCAGAACACCTGAATAGACCTTACCGGGAAGGCTGAGGAGTGTGATCCCACGATAGTTGGAACACACCCTCCGATTTCCCTTCTATAAAAATGAAATTTTACTAAGAAAAAAAAAAACATTTTTATTTCAACACACAAAAAGTACTGAAAATTGTTACCATCGAGTACCTCAGTCATTTTCCAGCCACGGGGAAATGGCATCGTGCTGGTTCAATCATGAACAGTACCCGTCCCCAAGGATCCAAGATTAGCGGTGCGTGCCGAATCCGTTACTTTTTTGGGGCTGACCAGATAATGCCTGGACGTTACGGAACCTGGGTTGCCCGTGACATCAAGCAGGGTTGCTGACTTTTCACTTTGGCACTTTATGACATCCCTGGCGTAGATGTTTACAATAGGGGTGCCGGCAAAAAGATGTTGTGTGTGTGTGTGTGTGTGTGTGTGTGCGTGTGTGTGTGTGTGTGTGTGTGTGTGTGTGTGTGTGTGTGTGTGTGTGTGTGTGTGTGTGTGTTTGTGTGTGTGCGTGTGTGTGTGTGTGTGTGTGTGTGTGTGTTTGTAAATACATATATACACTCACATATATTTATACAGAACCCAAAACCAGTGAAGTTGGCATTTTTTTGTAAATGGTAAATAAGTTCGAAATACAATTATTTGCAAATCCTATTGACCTTATAGAATATTCAATTGAATTGACTACAAAGACAAGATATTTAACATCCGAACTGGAAAACTGTTATTTTTTTGCAAATATTAGCTCATTTGGAATTTGATGGGTAACTTTCACATCTGTGAAGGCACCACTAATACTGAAAAGTACATACAGGTTTTGGAGCAACATATGTTGCCATATAAGCAACGTTTTCATTGACGCCCCTGCTTATTTCAGCAAGACAGTGCCAGGCCACCTGTTAGAACAGTATGATTTCATAGTAAAAGAGTGCGGGTACTAGACTGGCCTGCCTGTAGTCAAGACCTGTCTCCCATTGAAAATGTGTGTCGCATTATGAAGCCTAAAATACCACAACAGAGACCTCGGACTGTTGAACAATTTAAGCTGTACATCAAGCAAGAATGGGAAAGAAATCCACCTAAAAAACTTGGTCTCTTCAGTTCCCAAACGTTTACTGAGCATTGTTAAAAGGAAAGGCCATATAACACAGTGGTAAAAATGCCCCTGTGCCAACTTTTTTGCAATGTGTTTCTGCCATTGAATTCTAAGTTAATTATTATTTGCAAAAAAACCCAAAACAACTTTCTCAGTTCGAACGTTAAATATCTTGTCTTTGCGGTCTATTCAATTGAATATAAGTTGAAAAGGATTTGCAAATAATTGTATTCTGTTTTTATTTACCATTTACACAATGTGCCAACTTCACTGGTTTTGGATTTATATATATATATATATATATATATTTGGTATCGATTTCCAGGTACCGGGAATTAGTAAGGTATCGGGTCAAATGTGAACGGTACCCATCCTTAGTGGTATTATATTTTAGGACCCGTAACAGAACATCTGTCTTCATCTAAATCAGGGGTGTCAAACTCAATTACAGAGTGGGCCAAAATGTAAAACTGAACAAAGCTGCGGGCCAAGGTTTTAAAAAGTTAACCTTTTAATAGGGACCCAAACAAGTTCTGCATTGAATATTGAACAAGCAATGCCATCATAAATGTAAAGTGACATGCAAAATCAAGTTTCAAATAATAATAATAATAATAATTAAGAAAAATCAATGGCATATCAAATAGAATTGTAATAAGAATTGAATGCCTCTTTTCTATTTGCAGCCTTTTGAGGTAAACATCAAAATATATTGTAGCGTCCTGGAAGAGTTAGTTCTGCAAGTGTTCTGGGTATTTGTTCTGTTGTGTTTATGTTGTGTTATGGTGCAGATGTTCTCCCGAATTGTGTTCGTCATTCTTGTTTGGTGTGGGTTCACAGTGTGGCGCATATTTGTAACAGTGTTAAAGTTGTTTATACGGCCACCCTCAGCGTGACCTGTATGGCTGTTGATCAAGTATGCCTTGCATTCACTTATGTGTGTGTAAAAGCCGCATATATTATGCAACGGGGCCGGCACACTGTTTGTATGGAGGAAAAGCGGATGGTTGTTGAGGATGCTAAAGGCAGTGCCTTTAAGGCAGGCCCCCAATATTGTTGTCCGGGTGGAAATCGGGAGAAATTCGGGATAATGGTTGCCCCGGGAGATTTTCGGGAGGGGCACTGAACTGCGGGAGTCTCCCGGGAAAATCGGGAGGGTTGGCAAGTGTGAGGAATTGCAGTGCTACAGCGGCACTGCCACTGTATAATATCGGCGGGCCAGCTCTAATGTTAATTTCATATTGCATCAAGGGCCAATTGAAATGACATAGTGGGCCAAATTTGGCCCGTGGGCCAGAGTTTGACACCCATGATTTAAATTGCTGAATGATAATTGAACTACACTATGTTACTTTGTTTTTTGCATGTAAAACTCCAAATATTCTCTATTAAATGTGTTTTGTGGTAATATTTTTTGTGTGTTTAGAATTGTAATCCAGGAACTGTAACAGATTGTGGGGGCTCGTCCGGGACCTGTCTTTATCTAAATTACTGAATGATAATTGAACCATGATATTTTACTTTGTTTTATGCATGTAAAACTACACATATTCTCTATTAAATGTGTTTTGTGGTAATATTTTTTGTGCGCTTAGAATTGTATTACAGGAACCGTAACAGATTGTGGGAGCTCGTCCGGGATCTGTCTTCATCTAAATTGCTGAATGATAATTGAACTATGATATTTTACTTTTTTTTCTGTATGTAAATAAATAAATGTTGTCAAATTGGCGACTTATTTGATTATTTGATTATTTTCTTAGATTTTCCTTTAACTATTAGCAGAGTGTGACTGACTTCAAATATGAATTGCCTAGTACAAGTCTGTGTGTGCTCATAAAACAACCTGGATGGGCATGCAACATTGCTGAGTACATTATCATCAGCTGCTCTCTGACTTTTACGGCCCGTCCTAACCCTCGGCTGCACCGCAAGTCGCCGGTGTTTTATGGCGCCTCTTCCCATATACGAGACAGCGGAAACATGGACGTGGTGGAGTGAGTGGTGGAGAGTGCCACATTATGGATAATAATCTGCTGATTGTACTGGGGGGGAATAAAATAAAAAACGCTCTCGATTGAGACTTTCTGTGGGTCCCAGCAGGAAGGATTCATCAGAGTCCACGGAAGCTTTACAAGGCCACCACTAGTATATGTGGGCACCAGTGCGGGGGAACCTCCAAAAGTCGTGGATAATTCATTCGGCGTGACGGCATTTTATAGGTACAGTATTATTTATATTGTACTGAGCAGCCAAACCCTTTCTTGACACGGGAAGATGCATGGTTGGTTCTATGGTTATTGTCGTACTTTTCTCTCAATCGTACCCTTTGTCATTATGGGTGGGCGATACTGGGAATTTTGGCATATATCCGATTCCAAGTAAGTACAGGGGCTAGTATCGCTGATAAGGGATAGGTACTGTTCAAATTTGAACCAATACGGTCCCCGGGGAATTGATACCGGTGCCAATTATCAGTACTTTTGTCTGTGTTAATAAATAAATTATTCTTGTTTTGATAATAAAATTTAAGTTATTGTAAAATTGAGATGATTACATTAACTGCCGTTTTCTCTTATTTTATTTGTAAGTATGACATTAAGTTGCAATTACAGTTGCAAGTCCAAGACATTAGATGGCAGTAGTTTGGTGTTTTTTGTCGTGCCCTAAAAGTGTTGATACTGTACTTATTACGACCAGCTGTTTGATTGTAACGTGCAGCTTGGTAGAAGTTTTCACTGACAAATTTGAAGGTGTTGATATCACCATGTAAAATTGCTAATGCTAATCGGTAGCATGTCAACAGCAAAGAAAATGTATATTTGAGTCAAGCTAGCACATTTTTGTAAAAGTGGGGTTCTAGTGACGTGACATCGGAGCGTTTTTTTTGAGTGAGTTTCTTTGTTGGCATTAAAAAATTGCCACATTATAAATATATATACATGCATATATACATATATATATATATATATATATATATATATATATATATATATATATATATATATATATATTTTATTCACTATTTACACAATGTGCCAACTTCACTAGTTTGGGGTTACATATATATATATATATATATATATATATATATATATATATATATATA
Organism: Nerophis ophidion; assembly: GCF_033978795.1. Taxonomy (NCBI): domain Eukaryota; kingdom Metazoa; phylum Chordata; class Actinopteri; order Syngnathiformes; family Syngnathidae; genus Nerophis; species Nerophis ophidion. The sequence continues at coordinate 26,921,061 of NC_084617.1, forward strand.
TATATATATATATATATATATATATATATATATGGGCCAGGAAACCCCTGATGATGATGATGATGATGTCCAGTTATGTTCATGCCATGAATATATGGTTCATAAATCACCTTTCTTTTCAATTTTGCGTTTGACTGTTTTGTTTTGGCTGCGGATTCACAGTCTGACCCAGATTCAGCGCAGACTGATTAAATATTTTGTGTCTGATGTTGGGCTAATTCTGGCTCGCAGCATCTTAACATATGATGCATATTATTATTATTATTTTTTTTTTTTTTTCAGGAATTCTCCTCAGCCAGCAGTTCATGTTCCCGTTGTTACGTCATTATTTGAGGGATTACAGGACCAGGAAAAATTAAAACGTCTGGCTGTCTGGGCTTTTAACTCACGTGAAACGTTAAATGTCCTGTGACAGTGTCAGGCTAACATGAATGCCAACGTCATCAATTTTGCCCTTTATTCACGGACAAGGACACATTATTTCTGTGCATTCTAAAGAATAAAAGACTGCTATTATGAGGTGGCTGACAATGTGGTAATTGGGATAAGATCTATTCCACCAATAAAGTGCTATATATATATATATATATATATATATATATATATATATATATATATATATATATATATATATATATTTATATATATATATATATATATATATATATATATATATATATATATATATATATATATATATATATATGCATATATATATATATATATATATCTTGATTGGATTATCCACAGAATAGTGCTCGATACCGTGGTAGAGCGCAATATGTAGGTGTGGGAGAAATCACAAGACTACTTCATCTCTACAGAACTGTTTCATGAGGGGTTCCCTCAATCATCAGGAGATTTTCTATATACATATATATATATATATATATATATATATATGTTCATTAGAGATGCGAAATAGAGTTTGCGGTCTCATCCGCGGAGTCCGCGGATAAACCGCGGGGCGGGCGGGTGACATGACGAAAACATAGATTTTAATTAGATTCTGGCGGGTGGCGGTTGAACAATCCGGAAATATTTGATATACATGGTTCTGGGATCGATATCCTTTGCCATTCGAAGATCCATTTAAGACCCGTGTCATAAAGCGAAGAAGACAATAGGAGACGCTATTATTCTCTTGAATGACTGCTGGCAGTCACCCAGATAATAAGAATTAGGGCGTGCTATGAAGCCATTGGTTTTGTCGCCTTCTACAGCATTTATGATCTGCTTGTCAGTCCAGCATCATGTTGTTTGTGGCATCCGCAGCAACACGCACACAACTGCAAGGCATACTGGGTGACACAGAGTACACTAATGGTTGTGATATAAACAATTTTAACTCTTCGTAATATGCGCCACGCTGTGAAGCCACACAGTACAAGATTGATAAACACATTTAGGGAGAACATCCTCACAGTAACACAACATAAACGCAACACAACAAATACCCAGAATCCTTTGTATCCGTGACAATTCCTGATATTTTATACACCCCGCTAGCAGCAACCCCCCCCCCCCCCATCCCCCTCAACCCCCCACTACTTTTGTTTTTTTCTGTGTGGTGCTTGTGTCTGCTCTCAATTGCTCTGTTTATTGCAGTTATGCGTGTTGCTGGGTCAGGTTTGGTTTTGGAATTGGATTGCTTTGTTATGGTATTGCTGTGTAGTGGTTTGTTGGATTGATTTTTAAAAAAAAATGTGATTTTTAAAAATGAGAATCAATTCTGAATAGCACAACGTATTCAATTCGATTCATATTCGAATAGATTTTTTCCCACACGCCTAATATATATATATATATATATATATATATATATATATATATATATATATATATATATATATATAAAAGCGCCAAACACTGAATATATCCATACATTTAAAGTCAAACACAAACGTGGCAACTAATTATTTCTTTATAATTGCTGGCGGGCCGAAATGTCGGTAATATCCAGGTCACGGCATGTACGTGGAGCGCTTTTGCCGATTGTTTTTTTTTTTTTTTTTTTTTTAGAGTACTAAATTAATCCCATTGTTAGCCAAATCTTGTTGGTAGTTTTTTTACTATTTGAAATTCACAGAAAAGAGAAATACGTGTGTAATTGCCGCACATAGGAGTGTGAAAAGTGTGTTTTCCTTTAAAGAGGACCGCCTGTAGTACACAAGTGACAGTACTTTAGTGTGGTTGCATCGGAAAAAGAATAAACCAGGACGTTGGACCCAAGCATGACATTTAATTGACCTTGTCTGGTGTAAATAATAATCCAGTTCAATCTGGGATAGATTAGTGTTGTCATTCCATTATCTGGGACTATTTGATCAGGACTGTGCTGCCTTGTATTAAAAAACCTGATGAGTTTTCAGCTCAAAGTTGCACTTTTCCATTTTTTTTTTTGTTTGAAATGAATCCTCTTTTCATCCCCGGCTGTGAAATAGCAAAATGTCACGGCGGTCTTTTGTGGGTGAACATTTCAGTCACTGTCAATCATCCAAACCTGCCGTGTCAATTGGAGTCACAGCGGCGTCATTTTCAGCCGCAACCTTCTTTCGTGCGTGATCGCGGCACTCTCTCATAACCGAGTCATAAATCACACATGACGCCCGTCACACCGTGCAGAGGGCCGGCTGAGGTCAGGCGACACCGCCGCTTGGATTTTCTCTGCGGCGGTCCAGTTCTCATCAAATGGCTTTGAGGATGATAATCTCATCAAGGGAATAAGTGTGTGCATGTGCGTGTGTTTGTTTGTGTGTGTGTGTGTGTGTGTGTGTGTGTGTGTGTGTGTCCCTCTCTCTCACACTGTGTCATTATTTCTTGCTGTACACACTAGACCTGCACCTGCAGAATCAATTTCTCCATTTTTAAATTAGTTTGTTGTTAAGGGTGTCCTGATTGTTCCGATATCAGCAAAAGAAAGATTTTCTCAATGCAAACAACCTTCCCAAGTCATGGTGCAAAAATATATAGATAGATAGATGGATAGATAGATAGATAGATAGATAGATAGATAGATAGATAGATAGATAGATAGATAGATAGATAGATAGATAGATAGATAGATAGATAGATAGATAGATAGATAGATAGATAGATGGATAGATTGATGGATATAACTTTATTGATTCATTCAGGAGAGTTCCTTCAGGAAAATAAAAAAATAAAAATAATATATATATATATATATATATATATATATATATATATATATATATATATATATATATATATATATATATAGTTGAGGTTTCTGTGGGTCATCCATTATACAGTACTCAATACTGGGGTAGAGCGGAATATACGTTAGGTCAGGAAAAAACACAGACTATATCATCCTTACAAGTCTGTTTTGCAGGTTTCTCTGCTCTTTAGGGGATTTTATATATATATATATATATATATATATATATATATATATATATATATACATATATATATATATGTATATATATATATATATATATATATATATATATATATACATATATATATATATATATATATACATATATATATATAATTTGTGTGTTGTTAAATCCACAATTAATTGACTGTTGGTGTGCTTGTATGTTTGTGATCATGAAAATCAATAAAAACATGTCAATACAAAAAGATATATATATATATGGGGTGAGTTGTTTGTCAGTTGCTTATTTTCTGTGCTTTTTGGCACATTCTGTCTCTCATCCACAGTATGGAGCGCAGCTGGTGCAAAGCAGGAGCAAACACCTGAAATTGATTAGTGGGGTCTATTTAACCTGGGTGCTGACGCCATGCGAGCGCCGGAACTTTGTGTCTCACACCGTATTGCTCGCATGCGTACGCCCCTTCGGCTCACTTGCAAACCTTTGTTTGACTCGTGCTCCTCGCCAGGTTTGATTGTTTCTCTAGCCTTGTCTAGCTCTTTTAGTTTGTTGATTGTTACTTCTTTCTAGAAGTGTTTTTTTTCCCCTAGCCTTGTCCAGCGTTTTATGTTTATACTTAGCACTTTTTGTTTACTTTTTCCATATAGTATTTTCCTGGCTGTGTCCAGCGCTTTTGGTTAGTTTTTTTTGGTAGCTACTATTTCAGTTCATTCATGGTGTGTTTGTGCTCCACCATCGCCTTGTGTCATAAGGATATATTTGGCAACCTTACGTCCAAATAAAGACAAACTTTGTTCACTACCATCTACGTCTCTGCATCCTTGGGGTCCACGCACTTCTACACCTAACAATATATATATATATATATATATATATATATATATATATATATATATACATTTTTTTTTTTTTTTTTTTTCTTGAATTCAAAAATTATATAAAATACATGTATATCTACGTTATTCACCGATTATTTAAAATAATTGGTGACACATGCAGAAAATTTGCGATATTGAACAGTAATTTTGTCTAGCAAATTGTATTCATTCCCCGTTAGAGAGTGTGACACGTAGCAAGTTTCCCCTCCAATAATTTTTTTCTACCCTTCCTGCAGTTTCTGCAATTGGAGCGGCGCCATGCTGCACAACAGGGCATGTTCACGCCTCAGAACAAGCCAATTAAAATCAACGTCCAATGAGGACAAAGTTGACACTTAACACGGCGCCGTGTCATCAGCTGCCATAGTATACTCACCACTGTCATCTAACCACTTGGAATTGAAATTGCATGCAAAGTATACTTTATAATACTCGCAAATGATACTCCAAAATGTAAGAAAACAAAACAACATGGTCAGCACTGTTATTTTTATCAGCTCACTGTTCAAAGTTGATATAAAAAAACAAACAATATTATTATTATGAAACAATTAACATTTATTACCACATGAACAAAAAAACACACAACCCTGTTACACTTTGTGAATACCACAAAGTATAACTACTATAACAGATGTACTAAATGTTTTTTAAAGCTGTGCAGCGCATACCAGTCCGCCAAATTCCTGAGATTTTACTTGTTGTGGTGTACACAAGCCTGCAGCTAGGTGGCAGCATTGCTTAATGTAATCAACTCGCTTCCTGCTCGACCCAGTAGGAGTAGTAAGTACACAGGAACACCGAGCAAAAGGAGGCTACTAGGTTTAATTGCTTCGACAGTTCCTACAGTTGTTGATACATTAGCATGTAGCATTGTTAGCGTCACCAAACTAGGTGTAGATGATATATAACCAGGCTACTTATAAAGCTATGTTCCTGCATGCGACGGCCCTAGAATCGATTGAGCTACAGCTGACAAGGTGAGGCGGAGTGACTTCCAAGACAAAGGAAATAAACGAAGGTTCTAAGAAAGTGGAATGGCAAGGATTTTGATCTGTAAGCAATGAGACACGGTTGTAGCAAGCTGTTGTCAGTGCAGGTCATTGATATTTAACATATATATATTTTTTTAAACGTACAGGACAAAGCATGTCCTTTTTTAGTTTAATGAGGGACCATACTCTGTTTCTACATACGGAACTCAGTTTCTCAAGAGAGTGTTAGTAACCCTGATCGGTACCATAGGTTTGATGTTATCGTGGAGAGGGGCGTGTTCCACGTGCAGGGGCCGGCCATGAAGCAGCCAACAGGTGAGTGGATACCTCAGCTGGAACGAGTTATCTAATCACCTGTTCCCTTTATTAGCAGCGCTGGAGACCATGAAGGGAGTCAGACGCATGAGGACGCGGGAGAGATGCACCAAGATGAACAGAGACAGCTGAAAAGCTTGAAAGACGGACAATTGTGTAAAATAAAAGTGCTGGCCGAGGCATCGGCAGCAAGCGCCGGCAACAGACGCAGCTAATCCAGCAGCTGATGGACAGATCCACGGTAGGAGGGGGAGCAGCGACATCCATGCAGCGAATGGGGGAGGCAGAAGATCCCCACACCTTCCTGGATGTCTTCGAGGCCACGGCGACTTCATGCGGATGGCCAGAGGCAGAGTGGGGAGTGAAGCTGCTGCCGCTGCTGGTGGGGGAGGCACAGCGAGCGGCGTTGGCCCTCCCGGCAGCCGCCAGGATGCAGTACGACAACTTACGCCACGCCATCCTAGATCAGGTCGGCAGCAGCTCGGAGGATCACCGGAGGAGGTTCCGAGCGATGAAATTGGGCCAAGAAGACCGACCATTCGTCCTGGCGCAGCAAATGAGGGACCCGGCGAACAGATGGCTTCAACCAAATGGTCAAGATCCTCAAGTGGTTGAAAGAATCCTCCTGGAGGACTTTTTCGACGCCCTCCCGCCCAGGACCGCAGCATGGGTGGGATACCACCGTCCAACGGAGGTAAAAACAGCAGTGGCACTGGCTGAGGACCACCTAGCGGTCCAGAGGGACAACACACCGAAGGCAGCGGAAAGGCCCATCCTAGCTCCACGCCGATGACTCCCACCACCAGACCGACGGGCACTGGAGTGGCGCCCTCAGCTGGCCGGAGGACCGGGAAGCAAGGATCAGGTCCCCTCCTTGAACAATCAACACAAGCACACACATACACGCACCCAGTCACACACACATGCACATCCAACAAGGGGGGGTACCAGCGCTGTCCAGAGAGGGCTTCCCTCACAGAGGGCGCCTCAGACGCCCGGGCCGGTGTGCTGGGGTTGCGGTCAACCCGGTCACGTTCGCCGGAAGTGCTCCTTAATGGAGGTGGGGCATGTGATGCGGGTTGTCGGGATCCCAGCACTCACCCCCCGATCCGGGGGAGACGTACTGTGTCCCAGTAAGAATACAAGGGAGTACATACCGGGCAATGGTGGATTCGGGCTGTAAACAGTCCATGATGCACCAAAACCTGGTTCGACCCGGGGTGTTGAGGCAGGCGACACTGGGAAGAATTAGGTGTATTCATGGGGATGTGCACGAGTACCCGATTGTGCCAGTGGAAATTTGGTATGAAGGTCAAAAGCATAATGTTAAGGTTGCCGCAAGCGCGCAGCTTACGCATCCCATAATTTTAGGAACAAATTGGCCGGGGTTTAACCAGTTAGTGACACAATGTGTGGGGATGCGTTCACGGACTGTAGGACAGGGGAATATCCGCGCAGTACTCGCTGGCGACGTGGATTCATCCGGCACTGACAGGCGGGAACCGGCAGGGACTTCGCGGGAGGCCCCATCGGCCCTCCGCTGGCAGTCCACGGAGGATTTTCCCCTTGAGCAGTCCTGCGATGAAACTTTGCGCGCGGCCTAGGACCAGCTGGTTTGCATAGACGGTCAGCTGGTGCGTCCGGGGAAAACGCAGGTATTCCCCCACTTTGTGATTATTGGGGATAGGTTATATAGAGTGAGCCGTGACACTCAAACAGGTGAGGTGTCCACCCAGTTGTTGGTGCCAAAACCCCGCCGGGAAATAGTTTTCCAGGCGGGGCACTGCAATCCCCTCGCTGGCTAGTTGGGGTACGAGAAAACACTCAATCGGTTCATGGTCCGTTTCTATTGGCCAGGCATCCGGGTAGACATACGCCGCTGGTGTGCTGCCTGTCCGGATTGCCAGCTGGTAAACCCGTCCCGAAGGCCCTTTTGTGCCCATTACCACTCATGGAGGTCCCGTTCGAAAGAATTGAGATGGACCTCATCGGACCATTTAACCCAAGCACACGGGGATATCGCTTTGTGTTAGTTCTGGTGGATTACGCAACGCGGTATCCCGAAGCAGTGCCGCTGCGCTCCATCTCTGCCAAGAGTGTGGCGCAAGCACTCTTCACGGTCATTTCCCGCGTCGGAATCCCGAAAGATTTTGATGGACCAAGGCACGTCCTTTATGTCACGCACGATAAAGGAACTGTACGGGTTATTGGGGATTAAAGCGATCCGCACCAGTGTATACCACCCACAAACTGACGGGCTGGGGGAACGGTTTAATAAAACGCTGAAAACCATGATCCGTAAGTTCACGCATGAGGACAAACCGAATTGGGGTAAATGGCTGGATCCCCTAATGTTTGCGATGCGGGAGGCACCCCAGACCTCTACCGGTTTTGCACCGTTCGAGTTATTATACGGCAGGAAGCCGCGCGGCGTATTGGACCTAATTAAAGAAAGCTGGGAGGAAGGTTCAAGCCGCAGTAAAAACGAAATACAATACGTTATGGACCTGCGAGCAAAACTCCACCAGGTGTGGCAATTGTCACGCGAAAATTTGCTCCGCGCCCAGCAACGGCAACAGCGTACGTACAACAAGGGAACCCAGCTGAGAAAATTTTCACCGGGAGAAAAAATACTTGTACTACTCCCAACTTCCAGCTCAAAATTACTAGCAAAGTGGCAAGGACCCTTTGAGGTCACACGGCAGGTAAATTATGTGGACTACGAGGTTCGGCGCTCGGACCGAGGTGGAGGCTTACAAATTTACCGTGTAAACCTACTGAAAGCATGGAGGGAGGCCGAGCCTGTCTCCATGGTGACGATAGTGAGAGAGGAGGAGGAGTTGGGGCCGGAGATCCCGCACTCTGCTTCTTCTTCTCCTCTTCCTTGTGATGATCAGTTCACATTGCCTCAAAGAGCGGAGGTTGCTGAGTTACAGCGGCGCTATGCAGATGTGTTCTCCTCGCGGCCCGGGCGCATGGATCTCATCCAACATCATATTGAGACCAGCCCGGGGATTACGGTGCGGTCTCGGCCATACAGGCTTCCCGAGCACAAACGCAAAATAGTGCGGGACAAATTAAAAACCATGCTGGAGTTAGGAGTAATAGAAGAATCCCCCAGCGCATGGTGCAGCCCTATTGTTCTTGTAGGGAAGAAGGATGGGTCTGTGCGGTTCTGTGTGGATTACGACAAGGTGAACGAGGAGTCACGTTTTGACGCGTACCCAATGCCTCGGGTCGACGAGCTTCTGGATCGGCTGGGCACTGGTCGTTTTTTCACGACACTGGATTTAACCAAGGGCTACTGGCAGATTCCCTTATCACCAGAGTCCCGGGAAAAATCGGCCTTCTCCACTCCGGAAGGTTTATACCAGTTCGTGACGCTCCCGTTCGGGTTGTTCGGTGCGCCTGCCACGTTCCGGCGGCTCATGGACCGGGTGCTGCGACCCCACGCTGTATACGCGGCTGCCTACCTGGATGATGTTATCATCCAAAGTAGCAGCTGGGAAGATCACCTGCAGAGGGTGGGGGCGGTGCTCGAGTCCTTGAGGCGGGCGGGGCTCACCGCCAACCCTGCGAAGTGCGCGGTTGGCCGGAGGAAGGTACAGTATCTGGGGTACCACTTAGGGGGGGGGGCCTGCAGCCACAGGTTGACAAAACGGCGGCAATTGCGGCCTGTCCACCCCTCAAGACTAAATAAGAGGTGAGGCAGTTTTTGGCACTGGCGGGCTACTACCGTAGATTTATTCCCCGGTTTGCAGACCTGACCAGCCCTCTGACGGACCTCACCCGAAAGGGTGCTCCAGACCTGGTCCAGTGGACGGAGCGGTGCCAGCAGGTGTTTGAGGAGGTAAAGAAATAGCTCTGTGAGGAGCCGGTACTGCGCATGCCAAATTTTAACATTCCTTTCTGTCTGCAGGCGGACGCGTCGGGCCGGGGACTGGGGGCTGTTTTGACCCAGCAGGTGGGGGGCGTCGATCGCCCCATACTGTACATCAGCTGGAAATTGTCGGACCGGGAGGCGAAGTACAGTACGGTGGAGAGGGAGTGCCTCGCCATCCGGTGGGCGGTCGGGGCCCTCCGCTACTACCTGCTGGGACGGACCTTCACTCTCTGCTCGGATCACAAACCTCTCCAGTGGCTCCACCGTATGAAGGACGCCAATGCGCGGATCACCCGGTGATATCTCGCATTACAACCCTACAACTTCCGGGTTGTCCACAGGCCGGGAGCGCAGATGGCCGTGGCCGACTTCCTCTCTCGCCCAGCTATTGGGGGGGGGGGGGGGGGGGTATGGGAAGTGGGCGCAGCCGGACGGGTGCCCGGCCTGTGTCTGGCGGTGGAGGCATGTGGAGAGGGGCGTCTTCCACGCGTCCCCTGCGGGCGGGGTATGTGCAGGGGCCGGCCATGAAGCAGCCAACAGGTGAGTGGATACCTCAGCTGGAACGAGTTATCTAATCACCTGTTCCTTTTATTTGCAGCACTGGAGACCATGAAGGGAGTCAGACGCATGAGGACGCGGGAGAGACGCACAGAGACGAACAGAGACAGCTGAAAAGCTTGAAAGACGGACAATTGTGTAAAGTAAAAGATGTATTAAATACTATGTCAAACCTGTATCCTGAGCTGTGTGATACTGTGGTCAGAAGAAGCCGGGCGAGACGCAGGAAACCTCCACAGTTATCATTTTCATGTTTTCCTGGTTGCCAATCAGGATACTCTGTATATATCGGTGCATTCTATTTTACCTCAAAAGTGGGAAGTCGGAGCTGGGAATGAGGAGTTGAGAGCGTTCCATTTACCAAGTCGGAAATCCTTAAACGGCTATTTTTGCGCTTGCCAAGTACGAATATAAACAAATTGTTAGGGAATAATGGACCCCTTTTACAACCTTCAGACATGGTGGTTGAAGGGAAAACACAAACCCTATTGCTAGCGACGCAGAACGTATATGCCACAAAAAATAAATGTAGATGGCACTAAAATATATTACCATATAAAAACTTCCACAGTACATCGTTTTTGGCTAATTTACTGTAACAAAAAATAATCAGAAGTGCTCATAACTGATGTTATAGATATCATTGTTTACATACAGAGCAGCCATCTTTTAGACAAACTCGGGGATTGTAAGAAAGCTCAGACTTTCCGAGTCGGAAATCTGACCTCTTGGGTCGTTTCAGTTGAATTTCTACGAATTGGAAAATGCCGTTGTTTGGCAATCAGGCCACACTTGTTCCTGGTTGCCAATCAGGATGCTGTGTATATATTGGTGCCTTCCATTCACCTCGGAATTGGGAAGTCGGTGCTGGGAATGACGAGTTGAGAGCGTTCCATTGACCAAGTCGGAAATTCACATGGCCACATCAGCAAAAAGCTTATTTGCGCTATCAACAAATTTTGAGGAAAATATGGACTCTTTCTAAAACCTTCAGACACGGTGGTTGAAGGGAAAAAACAAATGCTATTGAAAGCGACGTAGAAAGTATATACCACATAAAATGAATGTAGATTGCACTAAATTATAGTACCATAGAAAACGTCCACAATACATCGTATATGGCTGATTTACTGCGACAAAAACTAATCAGAAGTGCTCATACTGGATATTATCAAGGCAGATATACAAACTTTATAATTGTTTACATCCGGAGTAGCCATATTTGAAACAAACTCTGGAATAGTGAGAATGCTCCGATTTTCAGAGTCGGAAATCTGACCTCGAGGGGAATTCCAGTTGAAATTCTAGTAATTGGAAAATGCCCCTGTTTGGCAATCAGACCACACTTGTTCCTGGTTGCCAATCAGGATGCTATGTATAAATTGGTGCATTCAATTTACCTCGGAAGTGGGATGTCGGAGCTGGGAACGACGAGTTGAGAGCGTTCCATTTACCAAGTCGGAGATCAATCAATCAATCAATCAATCAATCAATCAATCAATGTTTATTTATATGGCCCTAAATTAAAAGTGTCTCAAAGGGCTGCATAAACCACAACAACATCCTCGGTAGAGCCCACATAAGGGCAAGAAAAAACTCACCCCAGCGGTACGTCGGTGACAGTGACAATGATGACTATGAGAAATCTTGGAGAGGACCACATATGTGGGCAACCCCCCCTAACGCCCCCCCCCCTCCCCCCCTTCCCTCATTCCCTGACCTAGGAGACCGAAAGAACTGGATGTTGAACGGGTCTTACATGATATTGTGAATGTCCAATCCATAGTGGATCTAACATAACCGTGAGAGTCCCGTCCAAAGTGGAGCCAGCAGGAAACCATCCCAAGCGGAGGCGGATCAGCAGCGCAGAGATGTCCCCAGCCGATACACAAGCGAGCGGTCTATCCTGGGTCCCGACTCTGGATGAGCGGTCCATCCTGGGTCCGACTCTGGACAGCCAGTACTTCATCCATGGCCACCAGACCGGACACCCTCCACAAGGGAGGGGAGGACAGAGGAGAAAAAGAAAAGAAACGGCAGATCAACTGGTCTCAAAAGGGGGTCTATTTAAAGGCTAGAGTATACAAATGAGTTTTAAGATGAGACTTGAATGCTTCTACTGAGGTAGCATCTGGAACTGTTACCGGGAGGTCATTCCAGATTACATTTATCTTTTAATGCTACACATGGGGAGACCCGAAAATAATACGTTACAGTAATCAAGACGAGACATAACAAACGCATGAATAATGATCTCAGCGTCGTTAGTGGACAAAATGGAGCGAATTTTAGCGATATTATGGAGATGAAAGAAGGCCGTTTTAGCAACGCTTTTAATGTGTTACACAAACGACAGAGTTGGGTCGAAGATAATACCCAGATTCTTTACCGAGTCGCATTGTTTAATTGTTTGGTTATCAAATGTTAAAGTCGGTGTCTAGCAGGACCGATAATCAGCATTTCCATTTTCTTGGCGTTGAGTTGCTAAAAGATAGTGGACATCCATTGTTTAATTTCATTAAGACACGCCTCCAGCTGACTACAATCCGGCGTGTTGGTCAGCTTTAGGGGCATGTAGAGTTGGGTGTCATCAGCACAACAGTGAAAGTTAACACCGTATTTGCGTATGATGTCACTTAGCGGCAGCATGTATATGCTGAAGAGTGCAGGGCCAAGGACCAAACCCTGGAGAACTCCACACGATACCTTAACGTAGTCCGAGGTCACATTGTTGTGGGAGACGCACTGCATCCTGTCAGTAAGATAAGAGTTAAACCAAGATAGGGCTAAGTCTGACATACCAATTTGTGTTTTGATGCGCTCTAATAAAATATTATGATCGACGGTATCGAAAACAACATAGATGACGCTTCAGTATCCATAGATCATTAGTCATTTTGGCGAGGGCTGTCTCCGTAGAGTGATTTGCCCTGAAACCGGATTGAAAGGTTTTAGATAGATTGTTAGACGCTAAGTGTTCACTTAGCTGCTCTGCAACAATTTTTTTGAGGATTTTCGAAATAAAGGGAAGGTGAGACACCGGTCGGTAGTTTACCATGAGGTCAGGATCGAGGTTAGGTCTTTTAAGGAGAGGATGAATAACCGCTTTTTTGAATGCTAGGGGAATAGTGCCAGAGGAAAGTGATACGTTTATAATATTTAGCACTGATGGACTTAATAATACAAAGAGCTCCTTCATAAGTATCCCAGGAAGTGGGTCAAGTAAACATGTTGCATGTTTTATTCCATTTACACGTTGTAAAAGTTATTCTTATGTTATTTCATACTGCCCTCCAAAAATTATTTTGGAGGGCAGTATCCGCCGTATATACAGCCGTATCTGTGTTAATAGAACCAAGTTGTAGCTGGGACGCATTGTCTTTAATCTCCTTTCTAATTAGTTAAATTTTCTTATTAAAGAAATTCATAAAGTCATCTGCCGAGTGGGTGGAGCTACTGGAAGGAGTCCCTTGTTGGGTTAGTGATGCTACCGTACTAAACAAAAATGTAGGATCATTTTAATTAGGGCAAATGAGATTTGAGTAATATTTAGCTTTAGCTAAGGTAGGCATGCGTTTATAAATTATTAAACTTTCACTCCATACTTGATGGAAAACCTCAAGTTTAGTCGTACGCCATTTGCATTCCAGCTTTCTACATGATCATTTATGAGCTCTAGTTTCGTCTGTAAACCATGGGGTACGCCTTTTTGTAGCCTTTTTTAACTTCAGCGGTGCTATACTATCAATGGTTTTGCGCAGGGCGTAGTTAAAGTTGTTAGTGAGGTTATCAATAGAGCCCACATACTTTTGGTAATGGTGCCATTACCGAGGGCAATAGCCCAGCAAGAGTCGTCGTTGTGGCAGCATTAATGTTGCAGCTGCTATAGCAGTTATTATTATTATTAGCTTGCCGAACATGAGTCTGAACTTCGAATTTTACAAGGCCTGCGTCACTAGATCAGCAACGAACTCTGAGAATTCACTGATAAAGTCCGAATAGGGCCCTGGGGGGCGGTAGATAACAGCCAGGTATAGAAGCAGCGGTGTGACAGACCTCATAGTAAGCACCTCAAACGATTTATATTTATTATTTAGGTTAGGACTAAGCTTAAAGTGTTCGTTGTATATTAGTGCCCCCCCCCTCCCCCCCCAGGAGCAGCGAAGCCAGCATTGGCGGCCTTGGGGGGATGGTGGAAGCGGAGGACCAAACATTTATGGACATGTTTGAGGCCACGGCGGGAGCATGTGCGTGGCCGGAGGAGGAGTGGGCTGTGAGGCTGTTGCCACTGCTTGCGGGAGAGGCGCAGCGGGCGGCGCCCAGTTTGCCACCAGCGTCTTGGGTAAATTACCAGGACATGAGACGAGCGGTGCTGGACAGGACGGGCGGCTTGAAGGAGGATCACAGGCACCGTTTCCGTGCACTGCGGCTGGGACAGGAGGAGCGGCCGTTCGCCCTGGGACAGCAGCTGAGGGACACGGTTACACGATGGCTGCAACCCGGACAGGTTGGTGACGTAATGGAGATGATCATATTGGAACAATTCTTGGAGGCAAACTCGGCGCGGACATCCACGTGGGTCCGCTACCACAGTCCTCAGGACTTGGCAGCGGCAGTGCCGTTGGCGGAGGATCACCTGGCAGTTCACCGTGAGAGTAGGAAGGAAGAAAATGCCATGGAAGCAGTGCAGCGTCCAATCCGAGGGAGCCCAGCCGTGGCCACGGCTTCGAAACAACCCTGCTTTGCTTTCTCTCCCTCAGGCCCTGGCCGCTGCCGACGCAGGGGTTCCCCAGCTAATTGCTCCTCAAATGCCTGGGCAGGCGTGCTGGAGGTGTGGGCAGCTCGGACACCTGCAGAGAGAATGTCCAGCGATGGAAGTGGGGCAGGTCATCCGGGTTGCCAACCCTCCGGTGCCCTCCCCAGGACCAGGAGAGACGTACTATGTACCGGTAAGGATACAAGGGGAATATACACCGGCCGATGGTGGATTCGGGCTGCGAGCAGTCCATGATCCACCAGAATCTGGTTTGACCCGAGGCGTTGAGAAAGGTTACACGGGTGCGGGTTAAATGTGTGCATGGGAATATTCACAAGTACCCTTTCATGCCGGTGGAAATTTTTTTCAAGGAGGAATAACATGGTGTTAAGGTGGCTGTAAATTCGTGCCTGGGGAACTACTGAGTCTTGGGAACCAATTGGGCGGGATTTAATGGGTTAATAAAGCAGTGCGCAAGGGTGCGTTCACGACCGGTAGGAAAAGGGAATATCGCTCCGTTCTCATCGGCGTCGCGAGATTATCCAACACTGCCGGGGGGAGAGGGAAGGGGAGCCGGCAGGGGCTTTGCGGGAGGTTACCCCAGTTCCCCAATGGCGCCACATGGGTGATTTTCCACTCGAGCAGTCTCGAGATGAAACTCTGCGCGCGACCTGGGACCAAGTGATTACAATTGATGGTCAGCGGGTTCGCCCCGGAATAAGGCGGGATTTCCCTCACTTTGCATTGATTTGGGACAGATTATACAGAGTGAGGCATGGCGATCAGACAGGGGAGAAAATCACCCAATTGTTGGTGCCAAAAAGCCGTCGGGAAAATATTTTCCAGGCGGGATATTTTAACCCGATGGTCGGGCACATGGGCTATGATAAAACACTTAATCAGATAATGGCCCGGTTCTATTGGCCAGGCATTCAGGCAGACATGCGCCGTTGGTGCGCGGCTTGCCCGGACTGTCAACTAGTCAACCCCGCAACCAACCCAGAGCCACTTTGCGGCCATTACCACCTATAGAGGTCCCATTTGAGCGAATTGGCATGGACCTCGTCAGGCCATTTCACCCGAGCACCCAGGGATACCACTTTGTGCTAGTCCTGGTGGATTACGCAACGCGCTATCCTGAAGCAGTACCGGTGTGCTCCATCTCTGCAAAGAGTGTCGCACAAGCACTGTTTCAAGTTATCTCCCGAGTTGGAATCCGGAAAGAGATTCTGACTGACCAAGGCACTTCCTTTATGTAACGCACGTTAAAGGAGCTGTACGGATTATTGGGGATCAAATCCATTCGGACCAGCATTTACCACCAACAAACTGATGGGCTGGTAGAGCGGTTGAAGAGAACCTTGAAATCCGTGATCCTGAAGTTCGTACACGAGGACAAACCAAATTGGCATAAATGGTTGAATCCCCTGTTATTTGCAGTGCGGGAGGTTCCTCGGGCCTCAACAGGATTTTCTCCATTTGAGCTGTTGTTCGGCAGGAAGCCACACGGGGTACTGGACCTAGTTAAAGAAAGCTGGGAGGAAGGTCCAAGCCCCAGTAAAAATGAAATTCAGTACGTCATGGACTTGAAAGCAAAACTCCACACATTGGGGCACTTGTCACGTGAGAATTTGCTCCAAGCCCAAGAATGTCAGCAGCGCCTGTATAGCAGGGGGACACAACTCAGACAATTTTCACCGGGAGAGAAAGTACTTGTATTACTCCCAACATCCAGCTCCAAATTACTCGCCAAATGGCAAGGACCCTTTGTGGTCACACGACGAGTTGGTGACGTGGATTACGAGGTCAGGCGGTCTGACTGCAGCGGGGAAAGACAAATATACCACCTCAACCTACTAAAAGGTTGGAGGGAAGCGGAGCCTGTCTTTATGGTGACGGCGATAGCGGTGAGCGAGGAGCTGGGGCCGGAGATTCCCCACTCCCCCCGTCCCTCCCCTCTCCGCTGTGATAATCATCTGACGCCGTCACAGAAAGCAGATGTAGCCAATTTACAGCAACATTTTGCTGACATGTTCTCCCTCTGCCAGGCTGCACGACCCTCACCCAGCATCACATTGAGACCAGTCCGGGTGTGACGGTGAGGTCTCGGCCCTATAGGCTACCCGAACCCAAGCGCAAAGTAGTTCGGCAGGAATTAAAAGCCATGCTGGAATTGGGGGTAATAGAAGAGTCACATATGGTGCAGCCGCATAGTTCTGGTAGGAAAGAAAGATGTGGCTGTGCGATTCTGTGTGGACTACCGCAAGGTGAATGATGTGTCACGTTTTGACGTCTACACGATGCCCCAGGTCGACGAACTCCTGGACCGGTTGGGCACTGCTCGTTTTTTCACGACACTGGATTGGACTAAGGGCTACTGGCAGATTCCCTTGTCTCCAGAGTCAAAGGAAAAAAAGGCATTCTCCACTCCGGAAGGTTTATACCAATTCGTGACCTTTCCGTTCGGCTTGTTCGTTGCGCCTACAACATTTCAGAGACTCATGGACTGGGTACTTCCGCCCCACGCGGCATATGCTGCCGCCTATCTGGATGATGTCATCATCCAAGGGAACAACTGGGCGGAACATATGCAGAGAGTGGGGGAGGTACTCGAGTCCCTGAGGCGAGCGGGGCTCACCGCCAACCTGGCGAAGTGTGCGGTTGGCCAGAGGGAGGGACAGTATCTGGGGTACCACTTGGGGGAATGTCAGGTGCGGCCTCAGATAGACAAAACTGCCGCAGTTGCGGCTTGCACGACCCCGAAGACAAAAAAGAAGGTGAGGCAGTTTTTGGGGCTGGTGGGTTACTACCGGAGGTTCGTCCCCGGGTTTGCGGACCTGACCAGCCCACTAACTGACCTCACCCGAAAAGGTGCTCCAGATCTGGTCCAGTGGACGGAGCAGTGTCAGCAGGCATTCCAGAAGGAGAGGACAGCACTTTGCGAAGAACCAGTACTGCACATTCCTGATTTTTCCCTCCCATTTTTTTTGCAGGCGGATGCGTCGGGCAGAGAGCTAGAAGTTGTTTTATCCCAACAGGAGGAGGGCAACGACCACCCCGTCCTGTAAATCAGCAGGAAACTCTCAGAACGAGAAAGCCGATACAGCAAGGTGGAGAGGGAGTGCCTCGCCATCCGGTGGGCGGTCGGTGCCCTCTGGTACTACCTGCTGGAACGCCCGTTCAGCCTCTGCTCGGACCACAAGCCCCTTCAGTGGCTCCATCGCATGAAAGATGCCAATGCGCGGACCACTGTTGGTATCTCGCTTTACAACCCTACCATTTCAGAGTGATTCATAGGTCGGGGGCGCAGATGGCCGTTGCGGACTTCCTCTCCCGCTGTCATGCGGGGGGGGGGGGGGGGTAGTAGGCGCGGCCGGACGATGTCCCGGCCTAAGTTTGGCGGTGGAGGTATGTGGGAGGGGATTGTGATTAGCGCACTGCAGGAGTGAAAGTCAACACCGCTGTCCATGGTGCTGAAACAGAGCGCCATCAGACATGGGCGGGGAATGTACTGACTGCGAGACATATCTGACAGATGATTAGATTGCACAGGTGGTACGTGTTGGACTAATAATCTGTTGTCTTTAACAGTGAGTGGCCGGCTGCTGGAGAAGGAGGAAGTCGGGAGTTTCCCCATGGATACACCCAGGCGGAGGTTCCTCACCCAGGCGGAGGTTCTGGGCGGGATGGCGTCGATAAATTGTTCGAGTATGATGTACTCTATTATGTTTGGGTCTTGGCCAGTATGAAGGGGCGGTCTTCGGGGCTCAGTTTCATGGCTCAAAACCTCCTACGGTGGTCCTATGGGCTGCTGCCGACCCGATCCAGGATGGCGTGGCGTAGTTTGGGGTACTGCATTCCGGCGGCTGCCGGGAGACTCAACGCCGCCCGCTGCGCCTCCCCCACCAGGAGCGGCAGCGGCTTCACGCCCCATTCTTTCTCCGGCCATTTGTATGAGGTTGCAGTGGCCTCAAAAACGTCCAGGAATGTTTGGGGGTCCTCCGTCTCCACCATGCGATGCATGGACGCGGTCGCTCCCGCACCTGAAATACTTGCTCTGTTCATCAGGGATTGCAGCAGTTGGGTCTGCTGCTGGCTCGCCGCTGACACCTCGGCCAGCACTTGTCCGAGCGCCTCCAGTGGGGTTGTGGCGGACATTTTCTTGGTCCGATTAGTTGGGTGTCAGTTGTGACGGACTTGTGCAGTCTTGCGGGTTCCATGGACCACCAAGCACAGACATTTACTCACAGGTGTAGACTTCTTTATTTTTTCAAATAAAAAACCCGCAAATGTTTCAAAGTAGAAAAGTGTTCTGTGGTCTGGCGAGTCCACATTTTAACTTGTATTTGGAAACTGCAGATGTCGGTGTGACAAACTCGTGCCGTCTTGCGGGTTCCATGGACAACCAAGCACAGACATTTGCTCGCAGGTGTAGACTTCTTTAGTCATCCAAATAAGACAAGTCTTTTGCGGGTTGCTTTGCAGCCATCCGTGCTCTCACTGCTCGCTCCTCCGTGTAGCTTTTCAGCCGTCCACGTCATTTTTGTCTGCCTCTTGCTCTCGCTCTCTTCCTCATTGCATGTGCTGTTGTTTGTCCTGTTGTATCTCCCTCTCGTTCCTTCCTTGTTTCTCCACCGCATTCCATGTCTCTCCTGCTCCCACTATCTCCCTGCTCATGGTCTCCGGCGCTGCTATTAGAGGAACAGGTGATTAGATAACTCGTTTCAGCTGATATATCCACTCACCTGTTGGCTGCTTCATGGACACACCCCGCCCGCAGGGAACGCGTGGACCACGCCCCTCTCCACACCTTCAAAGTACATCCACAATACATTGTATATGGCTGATTTATTGCGACAAAAACTAATCAGAAATGTTTATAACAGATATTATAGAGGCGGATATAATCTTTTACATCCAGAGCAGTCATCTTTGAAACAAACTCGGGGATAGTGAGTTGAGTTGGGGTGTTCCAGTCGAAATTGTAGGAATTGGAAAACGCAACACACCATTAGCCAGTCTTGTCCTTGCTTGTTTTATGCTTCCTGTGCACTCCCCTGCTGCACTATTCCTTTTTGTGTTTCCACATTAAATATAGTTTCACCAGCACTACGTCTGTCAAGTCGTATCCTTTTTTTTTATTCCCAGTTGCCCTACCTTTTATATTTAGGTATGTTTTTTTCAACTGCTTATACTGCCTGAGCCACGGTGGGTTGCAGTCTGGCTGTTGGTAAACTATTCACCAGCTTGAAAACATGTGTCCCAGGGCCAGTGTGCAAATATGAAAAATCTATATTCCAAATAGGTTGTGTAGATAGGTTCAGCTGCATAAAACATGGCACATACCGCACACAGATATGACCTCTTGTTTCCGTGGAAACCCTTCAGAAAGCTTGCTGTATCCGGGAGCAGCTGACACCGCTCTCAACTCCTCTCTCCAGAGACCCCCGTACAAAACCCCGGAGCCCAATTCTGGCTGCTGCAGATTCATGAATAATCACCAATTGAAGGGTCTCTAGCAGGGGGGGAAATACAATCAGATCCGCTCGGTGTGCTTGACCTTCAGAAGACGGAATCTGCGAGGTACGTTTGCAACCTTTTATGTGGCTTATTTTGCACCACAAGAGTGTAGATAGTGAAAACCTGAAACACATTGTTAAATATGTATATTTCGTGTCGTACGGGTTACCGGAACATTTTTTATAAGTTCCCTGTCCACTTGGAGTCTATAAAACCCTTGATTGTGGTCTCTCAACATGTTCTTTGGTTCTTTGTTTTACAGACCGATTTTTAAGCCATTTTTGTTCCCCTTTCAAATACCAGTAAATTTGGCACGTTGTGTAAATGGTGAATAAAAACAGAATACAATGATTCGCAAGCCCTTTATCAACTTATACTCAATTGAATAGACTGCAAAGACAAGATATCTAACGTTCAAACTGGTCAATTTTGTTATTTTTTGCAAATATTAGCTCATTTGGAATTAGATCCCTGCAATATGTTTCAAAAAAGCTGGCACAAGTGGCAAAAAAGACTGAGAACGTTGAGGAAAACACTTATTTGGAACATCCCACAGGTGAACATTCTAATTGGGAACAGGTGGGTGCCATGATTGGGTATACAAGCAGTTAAAATGAAATGCTCAGTCATTCACAAACAAAGATGGGGCAAGGAACAAATACGTGAGAAAATCATCGAACAGTTTAAGAACAACATTTTCAACAAGACACTGCAAGGAATATAAAGAGTTCACCATCCACGGTCTGTTATATCACCAAAAGGTTAAGAGAATCTGGAGAAATCACTGCATGTAAGCGGCGATATTACAGACCTTCGATCCCTCAGGTGGTACTACATTGATTGATTGACTGATTTAAACTTTTATTAGTAGATTGCACAGTTTAATACATATTCCGTACAATTTACCACTAAATGGTAACACCCGAATAAGTTTTTCAACTTGTTTAAGTCGGGCTCTACGTAAATCAATTCATGGTAAACATCAAATAGCGACATCAGTGTGTAAAGGATATCACCACATGGGCTCAGGAACACTTCAAAAAACCATTGTCAGTAACTACAGTCTTTCGCTACATGTTTAAGTGCAAGTTAAAACTCTACTATGCAAAGCCAAAGCCATTTATCAACATCACCCAGAAAATGTTCGCTGGGACCGAGCTCATCTAAGATGGACTGATGCAAAGTGGAAACAGGTCTGTGGTCTGATGATTCCACATTTCAACTTGTTTTTGGAAACTGTGGACGTTGTGTCCTCCGGACCAAAGAAAAAGAGAAACAACCAGATTGTTAGAGGCTCAAAGTTGAAAAGCTGGCATCTGTGATGGTGTGATGGTGTTTTAGTGTCCAAGGCATGGGTTATTTACACATCTGTGAAGGCACCATTAATCCTGAAAGGCACATACCAGTTTTGGAGCAACATATGTTGTCATCCAAGCAACGTTATCATGGACGCCCCTGCTTATTTTAGCGAGACGCTGCCAAGCCACATGTTACAACAACGTGGCTTAATAGTAAAAATGTGCAGGTACTAGACTGGCCTGCCTGTAGTCAAAACCTGTCTCACATTAAAAATGTCCGCCCATCCGTTTTCTATACCGCTTGTCCCTTTTGGGGTAGCGGTGGATACTGGTGCCCATCTCAGCTACAATCAGGCAGAAAGCGGGGTTCACCCTGGATAAGTCGCCACTTTATCCAGGTCCAACAAAGACAGACAGACAAACATTCACACACTAGGGCCAATTTAGTGTTGCCAATCAACCTATCCCCAGGTGCATGTCTTTGGAGGTGGGAAAAAGCCGGAGTACCCGAAGGGAACCCACGCACTCACGGGGAGAACATGCAAACTCCACACAGAAAGATCCCGAGCCCGGGATTGAACCCTGGACTACTCAGGACCTTCGTATTGTGAGGCAGATGCACTAACCCCTGTTCCATGTTGCCCATATTTATATATTCATATATATAAATATGTATATATATATATATATATATATATATATATATATATATATATATATATATATATATATATATTAGGGGTGTGGGAAAAAATTGATTCCGATACGAATCGAATCGAATATGTTGTGCGATTCAGAATCGATTCTCATTTTTTTTTTATATATTTTTTTATTGTTATTTTTTTCATTTATTATTGCTTTTTATTTCAATCCAACAAACCACTACACAGCAATACCATAACAATGCAATCCAATTCCAAAACCAAACCTGACCCAGCAACACTCAGAACTGCAATAAACAGAGCAATTGAGAGGAGACACAAACACGACACAGAACAAACCAAAAGTAGTGAAACAAAAATGAATATTATCAACAACAATATCAATATTAGTTATAATTTCAGCATAGCAGTGATTAAAAATCCCTCATTGACATTATCATTAGACATTTAGAAAAAAATTAAAAAAAGAACAATAGTGCCACAGTGGCTTACACTTGCATCGCATCTCATAAACTTAACACACTGTGTCCAATGTTTTCACTAAGATAAAATAAGTCATAATTCTGTTTTTTTTTAATAGTTAAAACAAATTTACATTATTGCAATCGGTTGATAAAACATTGTCCTTTACAATTATAAAAGCTTTTTAAAAAAAAATCAACTACTCTGCTAGCATGTCAACAGACTGGGATAGAGCCTGCTGAAATCCTATGTATTGAATTGATTTGTTTTGAATTGGGAAAAATATTGTTTTTTAATCGAAAATCGCGTTGAATCGAAAAAATCAATATATTATTGAATCTCGTCCCCAATAATCGATATTGAATCGAATCGTGGGACACCCAAAGATTTGCAGCCGTAATTATTTATATATATATGTATATATATACACACACATACTGACCAATACGAAATAGGAAGGAAGGCAAAAATGTTTTATAAACATCTTCGCAATGCCTCCAGGCTTGGATTTCACATTGTCAGGGACTTGTGCAGATCCTAAATACACACAGGCAGGTATTGTCAGGTGAAAATAAGTTAGTTTCGCATGTTGAAGCCCCTTTAAATCTAGGGATGCTCCAATCAGGTTTATATGCTCTCGATGCCGATACGCTCATCCATGACTGACATCAGAAGACACCAATATTGATCACTTATAGTAACGCGGGGGTCGGCAACCCGTGGCTCTAGAGCTCTGGAGCTTATTCAAAAATGTAATAAAAAATGGAAAAAGATGAGGAAAAAAAAAAAATTTTTTAGAATATGGTTTCTGGAGGAGAAAAAACATAACACAAATCTCCCTAATTGTCAGAAATCCCATAGTTTATATCCAACATGCTTCACTGATTAGAGACTGGATCGAGAAAAACGTTTTGTTGTATTCTTTTTGGCGGTCCTTGGACGCACTGTAGTTTTTTTACATGTGCAACTTTCTCCGACTTTCTAAGACGTGTTTTATGCCACCCCTTTTTACTCTCATTTTGTCCACCCAACGTTTTATGCTGTGCGTGAATGCACACATGAACTTTGTTGATGGTATTGACTTGTTAAAGTGCTAATCAGGCATACTTATTTGGTCAGTGCACGACTACAAGCTAATCAATGCTAACATGCTTTTTGCTAAATGTATGTACATATTGCATCATTGTGCCTCGTTTGTAGGTATACTTGAGCTCATTTAAATTCCTTTAAGTCCTATTAATTCAATTAATATTTGCATGTTGAATGACACATTATCTGTATGCAATATTGGCTGCATTTCTCATAGTTGTTTGTGTGCCATGTTGTTCCAGACCACAACAAACATTACCGAGCTTGCAAAGAATGTAGTAAAGACAGTCTGTCGTTTCCTTTAACTTGGACACACACATCAATACCTTTGGCCATTCGAAGCCAGTAATTTCCAGGTGTTATCTCACCTTTCTGAGTAGCCTTTTTTTTCTAGTGGTTGCTAATGTTGTAAAAAGGTGTCGAATACAAATTAATTTTCAACATTTCTGTCAACAAAGATTTGGGTCAGCCGACACATAGCCATTTTGATATTTGGCTATTATAGCTAATATAGACACTTACATCATGTAGTCATTTTCATTATAACACTTATATAAGACTTCTTATAGTCATTTTGATAGTAGGCTAAAATAGCTAATATAGACACTTACATCATGTGTTGTCTTTATTACAACACTTTTATAATACTTGTAAATTAATTTTGATAGAAGACTAATATAGCTAATATAGACACTTACATCATGTGGTTGCTTTCATTATAACACTTATATAAGACTTTTAAAGTTGTTTTGATAGTAGGCTGATATAGCTAATATAGACATTTACATCATCTGTTGTCTTCATTATAACACTTATAGAAGACTGTTAAAACTATTTTGATAGTAGGCTAACATAGCTAATATAGACATTTAAATCATGTGTTGTCTTCATTATATCACTTGTATAAGACTTATAAAGTAATTTTAATAGTAGGCTAACATAGCTAATATAGATACTCACATAATGTGTCGTCTTCATTATAACACCGGTTTGTGTTGTGGTTTGTGCAGCCCTTTGAGACACTAGTGATTTAGGGCTATATAAGTAAAAATTGATTGAGTGATTGATATATAAGACTTTCAAAGTCATTTTAGGAGTAGGCTAATATAGCTAATATAGACACTTATATAATGTGTTGTATTCATTATAACACCTACAAAAATTCTTTAAAGTAATTTTAATAGTAGGCTAATATTGTCATGACGTTGACTTTGGCGTGGTTTGTTTTCCGTGGTGCAAAACGACTGGACTGGACATGGCGTGAAGGTAATGACATCTTTTAATTTATTTCGAAAAGTACAAACAAAACAAAGGAGTATAAACAAAAGGCGCTCTCAGAGGAGGTACAAAACTTAGCTATGAAACAAAAACTATTACTACAACGTAAACTATAGACATAAAACAAAACTTGCAAACTATGGCTTGAATAAGAAAACTTACGGGGATGGAGCATGGAGCAAGGGTGCATAGAGGGTTGTAGAGGGTGATGTCGCCAGGCTGAAT